>NC_135180.1:37332293-37632293 GCF_041146795.1 Maylandia zebra | reverse complement strand
TTTTAACAGTTACTTTAGTCTGACAAAAGCCGAATGACGAATTAGCGCTTCCAGTCAGAGATTGAGCATGCACCACTTTATTGTATTTCCAGACTTGCTTTCGGCACAATTTACAGTGCGCGCTACTCTGTTTTTTGTCAGACTTGAAATAGCCGAAATACCTTCACACTGCGGAACTTCTATGGCTCTTCTGTTCGACAATCTCTCCGGCATTGGAACCATCATCTGTTTTCTCTTCGGTAACCTTCGGTCACGCTCTCGGTTTCTCTAGTCGGCGCACTCATTTCCTCCATTACCCGGGCGGCACGGCGGCTGGCTGCTTCCCAAACAAATACACATGTGCGGCTTGGCACTTGTGCTGTACGTAACAAGTCACATGACGTGACGGTGCGGCTGTGATTGGTTCGACTCTGCACTACTTAATTTGGATTGAATGTTTTTTTTTTTTTAAAGAGAACAAGAGCGATGAGGCCTATCGCAATAGTTTAATTTTTCTATCGAGAAAAAGTTATTTCGCAATACATATCGTTATCGTTCTATCGCCCAGCTCTGGCTCAGTGTTTTTTCTTATTCTATGTGGTGGGGATGTTTTCTAGCCTGGAGCTTTAGAGGGCTAAAATACTTAATGCCTTTGGATTTATTTGACTGAGACAGTAAGAAGCCAACACACTGACAAACCTGTTGATCAGTTTAGCTTTTACTGTGTGAAAAATAGCTCTTTATTTCTCATGACGGTAGTCACGATCTTCATCTGAAGTAGTATCCAGGTAGCCGAGACATTTGAAGCTGCTTTGGGCTGTGTTTGGCTCAGTTACTTTATTATTAGTTAGTTTTAATTTTTTTGTGGGCCATACATAGTCCAAAAGTCACAATACATCACACACATGGCTTAATAAGGCTGATCTGTGGTCAATCAAGGCTAAATGTGGCCAGTACAAAGCTTCGCATATGGGCCACGTGTGGGCTCATGTGTGACATGCGGCCATGACCCAAAATTGATTCTATTTGGACCGTCTTACAATTTAAATGCACAAGAAGATGCTTAATGTCTTTGCCCTACTTTCCAAGGCTATGTGTCTTTACAGTTTTTAATTGCCTCATTTTATGACTGTCAGTTTCATCTGTGTTATCATTATGTGATCGCACAGTAAAAGACGATGTCCATCTGACAGTGAGGTTGTGAAACCACCTTTTAACATTTTTTTTTTTCATAAAATATTTAACCATGACAACCCCCCCCACACAAAAATGAATGCCTGACCATAAACCTAACCATAACCCAATTGTAACCCTGACATTAAAACCACATCTTGAGTCTCAAAAATGAGGACTGGGTTTTTGGTCGATTTGGTTCCCATAAGGGCTGTTGGTCCCCACAAGTATAGTAAACGTCTGATTTTTGTTCCCCACAAAGACGTTAATACCTGTCCATAGATACATATATTCACTAAACTATCATAATGGTTTGGGTTCAGTAAAAAGACTTTTGGCTTCATAGAATAATACTGAACTCCTTTTCTTTCTTTTTCAGCAAAACCCAGCAGGTGTTAAATAACAGGCTTCATAGAAACCTAAAAATACCCCAGAGATCTTTCTGCCCATCTCTGTCTGTCTAGTTCTCTTTGTCTCCGTCTCTCTCCCAAACACTCCTATCTCTCCGTCCTCCTTATTAGCCTCTCTTCCTCCTACGTCCACTCTTCCTCTCCAATCCATGCCTCTCTTCTTCCCCTCACTCACGCCTCTCTCTCTCTCTCTCTGCTTTCAGTGTAAACACAGCCTGTGATTCAGCGCTGCTGCAGTTCAGCCATCCTGCTGAGGCAGAAAATGGAAGCTTGTTTTTAGCATTGAACGCTCAACTCGCCAGGATAACTACAAACTATAGGATGGAGGGGCATCAAAGCAAGAGTGAAGGAGGAAGGAAAAGCAGGATTAAAGAGAGATAGACAGTGAAGGGCAGAGAGAGAGGATAGATCGTAGCCAATTACGTGGCTCAGCTTAGTGTGAACAGTGGGACTGGGTGCTGTCAGTGGCCTGATTAAAAATAGACACAATCTATTTGGATGTGTGTGTGCGTGTGTTTGTGTGTTTGTGTTTGGTTATTGTATTTGCACTCTTGTATCAGAGTTTGTTTTACACATGTGCACCACTACTAGCATTTAGCTCCTGATTAATTAGGTATCACAGTTGTGTATACATAAGTGTGTGTGTGTGTGTGTGTGTGTGTGTGTGTGAGAGAGAGAGAGACAGAGAGAGAATAGTGCAGAAGGATGGCAGGGAGTAAACAAAATTTGTTTAACTGACTGAGTTTCGCCTTCCTAGTCAGGATGAGTAGTACTACCCCCCCCCCCCCCCCCTCCCTCTCTCTCTCACACACTCTGTCAGAGAGACATTTGACCAGAGCTACCATGACCAATTATAAAATCACCTCTGAAGTAGTTTGTGTGTGAACACTCTCTCTCTCTCTCACACACGCGCACACACACACGCGCACACACACACACACACACACACACACACACACACACACACACACACACACACACACACACACACACTGTGCTGAATGTCATGTTTGATGTAATGAGTTTCATGGGTGAGTGTCTCCATGTAAGGTAATGGTAAAGGTGAGATGAGAGCTAATCTGTCACACACTGGCAGCGGCGATGGACAAGAAGAGAGAGAAAGAGAGAAAGGGCAGAAGAAGGGAAGGTAACGTGAGAGGAAGCAGGGTGAAGTGAAGGAGGGAACATACAGAGGCTGAGAGAATGGGATGTGAGAGAAATAACGTACCTGCCAGCAGCTCAGACAATCTGACACATGAGACGTGGCAGAGAAATAGTGAGAGGAGATGTTCACCTGAAGGCACACAGGAATTACAGTGCATAACACAGATTGATAGGTGATAATATTTGATGCAGTTGCTTGTTTGGGTAGTGCTTAAGCTCCACCATCTTGGGCAGCAGTTTGTGGCAGTAGCCCCTTATTGGCAGCATTAATGTTAACCAGCTCTCCACCTGCTGTGTGTTCTGGTTACAGCAGCCCTCCAATTTACAGCAGATCACAATTATATTATCACCTGCTGCAGTGCAGACAGTGGAGCTGAGGTCTGTCCAGCAGCGACAAGGACCTCCGCAATAAACTCTAACCTGTAGGGCAGTGGCTGTCAAACTGTGGGGTGGGTCAGACGGGTGGGAGCACCTGCAGGTGGGGTGCAGATCAACGGGAAAAGTGGGAGGGGGTATTTGGGATCAAACTAAGTTTAATAAATGCGATTTTTGGAGGGACGAATAAATTAAAAAGGCATTGCTGATGCTGAGATCCTAATCATGATCATGAATCTATTTTTAACAACCAATATGTGATGTGGATGTGTTTGGCTGCTTGATGAGAGAAAGTTTGAGAACCACTGCCTTAGGGGAACAATTCAGTCTGTCTGTAGGAAGGACTGCATGATAGCATGTAGATCGATGGATCCCAACAGGAAATGCATGTGAGAGTGAAGCGTTCACCATGATGTGACCTTTTGCTTAGTCCCGTCTTTCAGCAGTGAGCTGAGAGTTTCTGATGTCGTATTAGTGTTCTGGATGTGCAAAATGTTGATTGAAGGGTGAGTGTGGCTCACACTGTTGTGAGGTGTAAATCATGAGATTCTGATTGAGGTTTTTTGTTTTTTTACTATAATGTGACCATCATTTCCAAAATTTACATCATGTCATATTCAGTAAGACTTAATCCCAGTGATTGTAACTGCATAGAGAAAAACGTATGCTAGTGCTGGTTACAGTCTGAATCAGTGGGTCCCAAACGTTTTTTGCTAGGCCACCCTTTGTACAAGGTCTTTGCCTCCATTGCAGTTTATTCCACAGCTCAAACCTTTTGTAAACAATTAAACAAATACAATAAATAAAAGTAAACTGCAATAAATTAAATTAGGTTGCAATAAAATAAACCAATCAACAAATGAAATTATGGTGTAATTATTTAACATATAGTTGTTTTGGTTTTTTGGTTTGTTTTTTTCCTTTGTAAGAATATTCAACATTGCTATTAATACATTTTTCCAAAAATGTCTCTCTGTACAAAATGGGTTTAACAACATAAACCCATTTTGCCTTCAACACCATTCTTCCCATGGGCCTGAAGGACAAGCTGGAAAACACAGGAGTCGACCAGCACCTCACTACCTGGATTTTGGTCTACCTCACTGAGCGACCACAGTATGTGAGAACTCAGGGCTGTGTGTCGGACAGGGTCGTCTGCAGTACGGGGGCCCACAGGGAACGGTTCTGGCTGCGTTCCTCTTCACCATCTACACTGCAGACTTCTCCCACAACTCCACCCAGTGCTTCCTGCAGAAGTTCTCTGATGACTCTGCAATAGTCGGCCTCATCACTGATGGGGACGACAAGGAGTACAGAGAACGGACCCAAGGCTTTGTGGACTGGTGCCAGCAGAACTACATCCAGATCAACACTATTAAAACCAAGAAGCTGGTGGTAGACTTCCGCAGGCACAAACATCCTCCACTGCAACCACTGAACATCCAAGCTATGGACATTGAGGCTGTGGACAGCTACAGGTACCTTGGTGTTCATCTGAAAAACAAACTCGACTGGACTCATAATTCAGACGCCCTCGACAGGAAAGGGCAGAGCAGGATGTACCTGCTGCAGAGACTCGGGTCTTTTTGAGTGAAGGGCCCACTCCTGAAGACCTTCTATGACTCTGTGGTGGCCTCAGCCATCTTTTATGGTGTGGTCTGCTGTGGTAGCAACATCTCTGCCGGGGACAGGAAGAGACTGAACAGGTTGATCAGAAGGGCCAGCTCTGTTCTAGGATGCCCCCTGGACCCTGTGGAGGTGGTGAGCGACAGGAGAATGGTGGCTAAGCTGTCATCCATCCATGCATCCATCATCCAGAGTGGGCGATCGTGGCTCAAGAGTTAGCAGTTCGTCTTGTAATCAAAAGGTTGCCGCTTCGAGCCCCGGCTCGGACAGTCTCGGTCGTTGTGTCCTTGGGCAAGACACTTCACCTACCACCTACTGGTGATGGCCAGAGGGGCCGATGGCGTGATATGGCAGCCTCGCTTCTGTCAGTCTGCCCCAGGGCAGCTGTGGCTACAACTGTAGCTGCCTCCACCAGTGTGTGAATGTGAGATTGAATGGATAGTGGACTTGTTAAGCTCTTTGAGGGTCTTGAAAAGTGCTATATAAATGACATCCATTATTATTATCCCTGTTGGACAACATCTCCCACCCCATGCAGGAGACTTTGACAGCACCGAACAGCTCCTTCAGTGTCTGCGGCGCCCACGGTGTGGGATGGAGAGATTTTGCAGGTCTTTACTCCCTACTGCTGTCAGACTCCACAACAAAGACTTTTGCAGCTGATTAAACACACAAACCCACACATGTGCAATAAGACTAAGAGCAATACTCTTTTCTGATAAAGTTGTATTTTTACTCAGTTGTATATAGCATTTGTATTCTATTTTTATCCTATTGTATACAGTATTTTATTCTATTCTATTCTGTACAGTTGTGTACAGTATATTATTGTTATTGTGTTCCAGTGTTCTCTAATTTTTGCTATATAACTTTTGCACTGTCCACTTTCTGCTGTGACAAAACAAATTTCCCACGTGTGGGACTAATAAAGGTGATCTTATCTTATCTTAAACAACTGTGGGATACTGTTTGTGTTCCCGACGCAGGGGAAACTGAAATTCTGTCAGGGAAACCTACCCTGGCACCGCTGTTGTGCAGGTGAAGCCAAAGGCAAGATATGCTTCATCACATTTTCTAGTCTTTGGCTTGGAAGGAAGTTGGTTTGGAAGCATATTTGGTGATGCCTCATCTGCTGCGTTTGTGTGGGAGCCCCGTCAAAAAAAACCCCCGCAATGGCTCGGCGCCCCCACTTTGGGAACCTCTGGTCTAAATCAAGTGTCAGAAACGTGTTTCTTTGTGTATGTGATGCACTTTATTTTGCTTGGTGCTGAATAATCTAAGTTTAGTTTAATTAACTGCTTTTCCAAAGTGGTAAGGGACATTTTTGTGTGCAGGGCCCTGATGGAAGTTTATTTACCCAGTGTTCTGTGAACTTCTGATGACAGATGGTATTGTAGATTCGGCTCAGTGCAGGGTTGCTGTCATCTCCCCGGTGACAGACACGACTTCCCTGGCATCCACATTATCTACAGTTTCATGGAACTGGCCTGCAGTAAAATTCATAGCATGCATACTCATGTGTCATGACTGTTAATGGAAGTTACTCCTGACTTCTCTGGTGGTTTGTTGTATAACTTGTGGATTTTATAAACTGTTTTACACCATCTGTGTGATATGTAATGACTGAATAAACATAAATATGGTTCATTTATAAAAGTCTTAGGGCTTAATGACAAATAAGACAAACCTTTGTCATTTAAATAATGACGGAGTTTTCCTCTGCATGTTTATGGCTCGGTACGCAGCCATTTTCCTTTGTCATTTGATATTTATGACATTTGATATTTATGACAAAGGAATCCTTAATAAGCAGAGAGCATTTTCCTGTTTTGGGGGCTTTACTGACCCTCTAAAAATCCTAAAAACTTCACTGCCTTGAAGCTGGATCTTTGAGTTTTCTTTTTCCATTCAAACCTTACTTATTTTGAGGAATGTGGTGTTCAATGGACAGAAATGAATATTTAGTGTGTGGATGAAATTGAATCCTTTCTTCTGTGTATGCTGGAGCTCGCTAGGTAGGAGATTACTTTTCCACTGGTGCACTTCCCCCTGGAGGCCACCATAAAATGAATACACTCAAGAAGCTGCGAGGGCTTCCAGCTGTAAGCATCCATTAAAGACTGTGTGAACTCACTCATATATTAAGAGCCATTACGATGTTTAAAAGGAGAGAGTTTGAGGTGTTTAAGGCTTATTTATTCACACACGGTTGGTTAAATGACACATCACATGTCATTTGTAGCTGAATGGTGAATATCCACATTTATACCGCTCTTGGAAAATGGACTGCTGTATTTGCATGAGAGTGTGCCTTTACGGCTCCGCTGAGGACCAGGGTAGAGAGTTTTAATGGTGCTCATCATAATGCCATCTTCAATCATTCATGATTCACCTTTCTATATACATTACTGAATATTTTAAAACTCCTTTTAATGTTGAACTCATGTGTGTCAGGAGACCTGGCTGCAGGTATATGGCTTTGTGTCTGTGTGTGTTTTTGGGAGCTTGTATTCGTATCTTTGTGGGGACCAAAAATTGGAAGGTTACTATACTTTTGGGGACCAACACCCTTTACGGAGACCAAAACTCTGGTCCCCATAAGTTTGAAGGCATTTTTGAGACTCAAAATGTGGTTTTAGTGTCAGCATTACAATTGGGTTATGGTTATTTTTAGGGTCAGGGTTAGGCATTCACTTTTGATGTTAAGGTAAGTGGCTAGCGAAAGCATTATGTCAATTAAATGTCCCCACAAGATCTGAATACCTGACGTGTGTGTGTGTGTGTGTGTGTATAAACCTTAAGATCCTGTTGAGACTTTTCAAAATAAACTGAAATGTGTACATTGCTGTGAAACATCACATTTTAGAATATGCATCAAACAAATTACTTAAAATATAAAATGACTCCGGGTACATGACGCCCAGCTGAAAACACTTTCACACAAATTTAGTTGCCGGGGTTCACAGAATTTACAGAAAATGTAAAATTTTTGTGATATACATCGTTGTCGGGACGATAAATGTCTCATGTCGGGAAATGAGATTTCGGTTGCACAGCCCTGGTCACACAGGATAGTGTCAAAAATATTTCATATTTGTTTGAATGAAAGAATTGAGCTGTAGACCAATAGGGTCGTAATAATTCTACGTTTCAGCTCATACCTGGGTTTTTCTTTAGAATAGATAGATAAAGAACCTCAGTACCACTTGATTGGTAATTAACTGGTTTTTTGATGTCTTTCTAAATATCATTTTATCATTGAGGAAGACATCTTTCACAACAAATCTCCAAAATCACAGTCCATATTTTCATACCTTTTTTTTCTCTCCCTCATGGCGATATTTTGCAGGGGGATAGGATGAAATACTCAAAGTAGAAAAAACATCCTTTACTACCAGCATGTTTATTTCATGGATGGGTGATGCTTGGAAAAGCCACAAGAGACCGTTCATATTTGTATCACAATTTTGGCCTTTTAACTAATATTACCGGCAAAGAGAACTTTAAAATTGGCAAAAACGACTGCCAAAAAGCCAAGTGCCAGATATTTCAAAGGAAGCAGGCATGTACAAATCTGCACTGAGTTTAGCGAGTAAAGTTTTGCAAGTGCTAACAAAGTAGGTTACCAACCTGTCGTGTTGCTGTCAGTGAAATTTTGAAGCCCTCTCAAAAAATTGTATTCAGGATGTAGAACCACAGTTTCATATTAAGCCTTCTTTCCATATTTTGTAATAAACGAGTTGCGTTTTAGTAGAAGTTTAGAAGAAAAATAATCCCCCATTTAATGGGCTGTCCTATATTAAAACAAATGGGTCGGCTGGACAAAGTTCTGTGAGTCTAATTATTTTTTTTTGCTAAACGTGATTTTGTACTTTTCTTATTTGTTGTGATATTCTTCTCAGGGAAAATATGTGACTTTCATCCATCTATGCTCACAAGGTAAGCACTTCCTTACCTTGATTAAAAACCTGAATTACCCCGATGACAATGATAATTACTCAAAACTTACTATACCTACTTTATATGCCTTCACAAGGGATGTTGACTTTGCAGGTCAACATTTAAAAACCCTTTTGGGATGCTATTAGTATAAAAGGCCATTCAAAGGCAAAAAAACTGAAACAAACTAAAGAATATCTCTTGCTTGCTTTTTTTAAGGTTTTTGACCTTTGCCCTTCATACGCCTTTGTACACTGTGAAAACGAGAGAGGAAAAGCTGCGTGGGGTTTGGTCAGTCCTTTTTGACTGCACAGCTGTCAAAAACCAACAGAAATAATAGGTGCATAGTTTGAATCCTGGTGACTTTTACCTCGAGGTCAGAGGTCTGGTTTTCTGAAAATCTTGTGAATGCCATAACCTGAGAACATGGGATTTTAAAATGAATACCATAGGAGTGTCTACTTGGAGGCTGAGGGGTGATCGCCAGTATTTTCATAGTTTCCATTGTGACGCATAGCCCGCTTTGTCTCGACAGAATACCAGCTACAGACAGGAAACACACATCCTATTAAAATATATCTGTTTCAAAGTGTCCATGGACACAAACAGATTGATGTTCTGGCTGTCCGGACATTGTCAGATGTTTAGGATGACATTCTTGCATTATGACTGCTTTTACAACCGGTGTTTCAATATTAACTATTTAATAGCCATACTGCATTAAGCAACAAACCTGAAAAGAAACTTGGAGCCGAAAACAACAAATGTTCACGTTTCCAGCAGTGAATAACAGTTAGAGCAGCTGTGACAGCTGAGGTTTAATTATATGCTGATGTCTATGATGTGTATAAATCTACCCAAATCTGTTAGATTTCATTGGGACAGTGTAGCTTGCAATAAACCAGTAATAATAAAATCAAATCTAAGTCTGTTTAGCTGGTGTGTAAAGGCTAAAGAAGCACTTTTGACATTTTCATCTGACTCTGATGAACTATTATTAAAATTTTTACATATAGCCATGACCAACCCTTTTTTCCTGTGACCTAATTACGGATACTCCACCCATAGGGATAGATAAGTAATGTTTGTCTTCATCAAATTTGAACTTAATGTCTTTGTAAATAAATGGTTGGTTTCCTGCCAAAGTGACTATTTGAGCAGAAAATATGATCAGCCACCCACAAAAATTACCTGGAGGTAATTTCACATCTGACTTTAGTGAGGAGCAAACAGCTTTCAGATAAGCATGTATTGGCATTCTTGCTTCATTAGCGTCTGCAGAAATACAGATTGAAGAGATGTTTGGTACAAACTGAGACACAGTATTGATCTAAACTTGTTTCTCTATGACTGATTTAAGTAGAAGTATGTCAACGTTGTAGAACAAAAAGGCTATCATGTTATACAGACAGCTGTATTCGCTTTGTAACTGCTGTGCAAGTTGAACTGAAGGTTGCCAAAAACCTCCAATCTCACAATAAACGCTTTGCCTGTGGGAGCCCCACAGAGTTTCAGCTGCCTTTCTAAGGTGGTATAGTCCAAAATATTCCAAAGTGAAAACTATATGATGAAGATTTTGGTGCAGCAACGACAACTTTATAAATTCAGGTTCAGATACAAGCAGCTTGATTTCAAACTGATTGGCAAAGACCAAGAATCATGTCGGTTTCATTTTATTGTTGCCAGAAACATGAGAGCCTACATCTAGAACACCCGTTTGTGATTAGATGGCAATGCAGGTGGAATCTGGA
Source organism: Maylandia zebra (assembly GCF_041146795.1). Taxonomy (NCBI): domain Eukaryota; kingdom Metazoa; phylum Chordata; class Actinopteri; order Cichliformes; family Cichlidae; genus Maylandia; species Maylandia zebra. Next base: position 37,621,876 of record NC_135180.1, on the reverse strand, counting down.
ACATTCAGTAAAAGCAGCACACGTTCTAATAATGATAATATATTTGAAGCTGTGACAGAATACCTGCAGCGAAATGAATGTATCTTTTTAGATACCATTTGTTATTTTTCAAATTCTATATTTATTAAGTTATGTAAGCTTGTTTGCACAACAAGGCAAAATAATTATATAAACTTCTCTGAATCTAAATAGTGGACTTTGGTAGAATTAAAAAACAAGTGTAGTGCAGGTCTATGATGATTTTTAGTGCTACTATAATCTAGTTCTGATTCTGGTTCTGATTTGGTTAAGTCCTAAGTAGTCCTGATTTTGAACTGTTGTAGTCCTGTTTTAATTACGGATCAGTTCTGGGTCTGGTTGAATTGGGGTTTAGTCCCTGTGTCTTGATACAGCCCCGACTTTGTTCTGCCTTGCTGCTTAATTAAAAAACTAGTCGACTAGTCACGATTATGTCGACTATCAAAATCGTCAACGACTAATTTAATAGTCGACGGGTCGTTTGAAGCTCTGTAAGATCCCGAAAGATGCAGGAATAAGTAGTTTAGCTGTGTCCAAATTCAGGAACCGCATCCTCCTGTGCCCGGATTTGTAGGCCGATTACGTTACAGCGACATGACGACTGTCCAAATTCGAAGACTCTGACAAATGCACCCTTCATTTCCCCAGATTTGAAGGATGGGTCGGGTGTATACTTCGTGGCCCAACCTATCCCAGAATTCATAGTGCTGCGCAGCACGGTCCTCAGTTTCCAACAATGGCGGCAGCTACTATTTCTCGGCTCTCCAGAGGAAAAGTTTTGAGAATTTTGTTAGTTTTGAGCAGAGGGAGCAGAGGCAAGGGTAAGCTATGGTTAATTGTTTTGCATGGGTAAAATGTAATTTAATAACATGACAACATAAAACCGCACAGTCTCTCGACCCTGTGAAGCAGGTTATGGATTCGAAAATGAGCACATGCACACACCTGACGTACACAACACCCTAACCCTAATCTACTGTACTCTACATCCAATACAACATCAATGGAAAGGATCATTTGTCGAATGCCCTGTTATATTAGCCAAGCTTACATCAAAAGCAACTCATTGAATCATTCCACTAACTTTTCACATTGCTGCTGAAAGGATAATGCTCAGCTTTAAACCCAGAAACACTAAATAAATATTGCACACTGTTTTCAGATTTGATCATGTGCAGCATGTGCAATAAATACAGGCTCCAGGGTCATTTGAGGATACAGGCTCACTCGTCCTCAAATCAACATAGAAAGAGACAAAGCTAAACAGACTATGAGGTGAAAGGAGCACAGCAGCACCCAAGAGTTCTAACACACTATTATATTTTTCTTATTATTGTGGATTTGATATATGTATCACTGGTAATTGGATACCACTGACACATCCAAGGAATGTGAGAAAACATGCCTCAAAGCCTGTTAAGGCTTGAGATGTAAAAAAACCCCAATCGAACACATGTTGTTCAGCCTCGAAACGTTGAACGTCCCCCTGGTGTGCGTTGCGCTCACCGGCCATGTCACAACACATCATGTCATTTGATAGCTGTAGCACACATTAGAAGCAGAAGAGTCATCAGACGATGACACCTTCCGATTTGGGGAGTGAATATGGAAATTAAAATATCTAAAACTTTCCCAGCATGGCTTCAATATCTGTGTGAGGGAATTTGGAGCTTTAAAACTGCCTTTTATAATAAACCACACATCTCACCAGGGTGACCCACAAGGCAGCCTGTCCAAATACCCGCTGCCAGTCTGCCAACCCCTGACAGAACTATTAAAAGTCAGCCACTGGCTAGGATGCGGTGCGACTTGAGTGTGAATCCAAGTAATCCTCAATCACCCTAAACCGAGAACCCAACCAATCCATTAACCCAGCTGTGCATTTCTGGGAGGCTTCCATTTCAGCTGATTCAAGATGAGAAGTGGTGTCCAAATTTCTGGAACAAACTGCTGTAGAAAGATCGTCGTAGAGAGAGGGATCGCTCCTGAATTTAACTCCATTGTATAACCTGAGTGGAAAGAATGAGAAATAGATTCTCAGGACTTAAACTGAAATACCTTTCAGTGTTTTGCACTGCTGCTGATGCATGGGGGAGGACTTTTGGAATTAGTTTAGTTGTGTGTTTTCTTGTTGACTTATGGGCATTATGTATACAAATCCTTTGTAGGGTGACTGGCTATAACTAAAAAAAAAATTGCTCCTAGGATTTGCTTTCCACCACTCTTTGAATTTCCTGTTATTGGTTGCCCCTTATAAACAAAAAGGCCAGGTAGGTGGGTCTTTTGTACCCATGTAAGATGAGCTCTCTGATGTCATAGAAGAGTCGAAGGTAACTGCCTCGAACTGAGCGTTTAAAGCCGTCCGAATTGTTTTAAAATAGCCTAAAGCATTGGAACAGTATGGCTGTGAGAAAAAGAAATGTATGAAAGTGTAATAAGTCAACTATAGTTGATGTTCAGAGCAGGAAACCTGTCTGTTTAAACTAGTTTCATTGGTCATGCTTTGATCAAATGAGCCATGACATCAAATTCAGACCAGCACTGACCAAACATCAGGGATCAGTTGTTGTCATTCTAAGTAACACATAAATAAAGACAGGACCCACAACAAGCAGATAATCCCACAGCATCTGGTCGGCTGTTCCACAGAGAACCGGAAGGAAAATGGGTTAAAGTGTCAGAGGGCAGCGGGGTCAGTGTGCCAAGCCAGGCTGGACCAGACCAAACTAGACAATTACCTTTCCAGCTTAGCTCCTGATCCAACTTTAATGAGTCATACTGGCCTGTTTATCCCTCTGTGCTGTCCTCTATTTGTGCTCCAGTTCTCAACATCCTTGCATCCATCCCATCCTTGACTCCCCCTGCGTGTTCCTTCGTTTGTCCTCCCATGCACTTCGTCGCTTCTCAGCATTCTTTTTGAGTTTCCTTTTTTCACCCTCTATCTGTTCATCTTCCTTTTTCAGCTATTTTTTCTGTAATCGTTTTCTGAGATTTCATCTCCCTTGCATTCCCTTTTAATCTGTCTATTCTTCTTTGCCTTGCCAGTAATTCTTTCTAACCTGCCTCACCCCTCTTCACATTACCTCATTTAACGCTCGCCCACTTGCATCTATTCTGCTGCTCTGGCCTTCTAACCCTCCTCCAACCATTCATCAGTCCTTCATATCCAGTGCCCTTTATGCAGCTAACCTCCTGACTCCTCTTGCCATTTTTTCCCCTCCTCATTTTCTCTCCTCCATCCCTTTGCTCATAGATCTCAGCCTCCATCCCTCCCCTCTACATTTTACGCCAGTGTCCTCCACCTCACGTTTACCCCTTAAACATCCTTTCCTTTTCCTCTTTGTCTCACCCTGACCTCTCAATCACCTCCTCCAAGCACCATCTCCTCATCTTCTGCTCTGCACCTGACCTCTTTACTGTATCATTGCTGTGCCTTCCCCCTTCTCCTCTCATCTCTACTTCCCTGCCATCATGATTGACTTTACAGGAGAGGTTAAAGATCCAATCACTGCTGCAGCTGTCATCAGCCAATGTGCACACACCACCACACACAGAGGGGGGAAAACAGATAAATGTGCTTTTCTTGTATTCTTTCTGTTTGAGTTTCTGCAGGCAGCATTACCCAGAGTGATACAAATAAGTTGTGTTGATCGTCTGTGTGCTTGTGTTTGTACAAATCCATGTTGTGTGCTTCTGTGTGGTTCCTGATCCTGATGTAGTCTCGGCAATAATCCCTTATGTGTCAGGCATGATGGCATGGGCAGAAATATCCCGGCTGTTTGGACTGATAGAGTCCACGGTGCTGTCTAGAAATAATTCTCAGACTGTGGAATGAGGCCAGAGCCAGATGACCCCATTAGGAAAAACCTTACAATCCATTGTGGAGGGGCCCACCACTGATCGACAAGACATGCTCACCTACAGCCGAGTAATGTCTCCGGACTGGCAGCTAGCCTGTGGTCTGAGCCAGACCAGCATAAAGACAAAGGACAGAGCTGCCGAGCAACACCATTTGGTGGTTTCGTCTGCACAGATTCACTATGTTACGCTAAAACGATCACATTGTTACTGTGTATGTCTTTACGGAGGCTGTCTGCAGAGATTTCCAGCTTGCTTTCAGGGTTAGTAAAATGTATTTTGTGGTTCTGCATTAAAAATAATGGGATACTCTGACTTGGAAGTTAAGGAAAAGTGCTGGCAACACAACTACTTAGATTTTTATGCTTTTTGTTGATGGAATGGCAGACAGACAGACAGACAGACGGGGGAGGATAACTTCAGCACAGGGAATCAAACTTGTAGAGTGAGGGCTTTGCCTTGTGCTTTAGTGAGCGGGTCATTCACAGCTCATAGTATCCAGTTATATTATTTTACTTGACAAAACCTGACACTTCCACTGAACTTTCATATAGAGCAGGGCAATATGACCAAAAATATTTATCACGATATACATTTGAAAATTTGCGATAACAATATAACTGACGATATAATTGACACTAGACAAAATACTTTACAACTCCACAACTTTATTAGGGGAAAAAACAACAACAACCCATCAATGTATTTTTATGTGCATTAAAGTTAAAAAAAAGTTCTAAAAATGTAACAGTGCAAATGCAAATTCCTCGCTGACAGTTTAACCAAAAGGCATTTCCAGTGGAAACTGGCCGACATATCCTCCGCATAACCATGTAGAATATCCACAAAACTTAAAAAGAGGTTATACACACACAAAAGGGGCAGGGATAGCTCAGTAGGTAGAGTGGTGGCCCCATGATCGGAAGGTCGGGGGTTCGACTCCACTGAACGGCTACCCTGAGGTACCCCTGAGCAAGGTACTGTCCCTACACAACGCTCCCCGGGCGCTGCACTGGTGGCTGCCCACTGCTTCACTGGGTGAATGGGTTAAATGCAGAGGAACTATTTCCCTATGGGGACTAACACGCACACTTTACTTTACAATACGGTAATATTATGTTGAAGAACAGTACGTATCACTCCGCGAGGCTCCTGCCTACGATAGCCATAATGCTCCGACAATCCATCAAGCGGTGCGGCTTCGTAGCTTAGCAAAGTCGTACTAAAACATTTGACAGATTTTCGAGCGCCGTGCACATAAAATCGTTTCGAGGTCAGTAAACCCAACCAGAGTTCATACATAAGGCACACGGGATTATAAGGGACACTGTCGATTTTCAGAAAAATCAAAGGATTGATTTAAATTGTGCCATATTTTCCAAAAAACACGGTAATAACGACGGTCCGCTAGCATGCTCTACCAAAAATAGTGCTTTGTTGTGTATCTGACGGACGAAAGCTAAACCAGTTCCACACCAGTGAAGCTGCAGCATTTTTACAAACCAGTTCTGATTCATCTGTTTCATTTAACGATCCGCTTTCGCCCTCCTCATTTTCCGTCGCCGCGGCATGCTTTTTCCGCATGCGCGTTTTACCCAAATTCTATCACGATATTTTATTTTCTTGTCGTTGCCCAACATTATACCGGTATTACCGTGAACGGTATGATATGGTCCAGCCCTACTTCCATATGTGGTTTATCTAAAATAAAAGGGGAACACGTTCTTTTATTTAATTTAAAACTAACTGAGCAAAATACTTTATTTTCTGGTATAGTTGCTAACTTAACTGGTTTTGAGTGTAGCAATAGGTTTTGAGGTCTTGGGTGCAACACATTTATCCTTAGACACTCTCAAGTATCAGTACAGAGATGGAGCCACAATTCTGTTCTTCTGTGTACTGCATTAAAAGCTTGAATTTACCACACATCTAAATCTGTATTAAATAGTTGTTTTATTATGTGGCACAATGGTAGAACTGTTGGCTCACACTGAAAAGTTCCTTGGATTGGCCACCTTGAGGCCACTATCTTTCTGTGTGGGATTTGCATCTCCTTCCTATGAGTTCTCCGGCTGTTAGTGGGCTTTAGCCCAACAGGTGATTCTAAATGGTTTGAATGGTTGTCTGTCTGCGTGTCTCTATTAGCTCTGCAACAAACTGGTGACCTTTCCAGAATCTACCCAGTGTGTCGCCCTAGTTTAGTTTATTAGGTAGTGCTCATAGGTTGTTCAAACTCTTTAAAGATCCCAGACCTTGTTGTAGCCAGCAGAAGGATGGAAGTAGCTTTACAATGATTTTACATTCTTGCAGGTTCTGTTTTGGAATTTGACGATGGATGCTGTGTTGCACATCCTACCAACAGTCCTCTGACTTATTTCAATCATAAATGATTCATCTGAAAACCTGTAACTTAACCAGACTTTAGCCAGAGAAGTGGGATGTTTGGCACATGTGGGTATCTCTGTAAATACCTGTTTTGCTTTCAGCTATGATGACTTTTTGGTTACTTGCCAAATCGGCTGTTAGAAGGGTGTAACCGGTCTTAATTTCACATTCTGTTTGCAACTCATCTGGGGCCTGTAGCTGCTCAACCGTTCACCTCTAACTAATGACTCCCTGAGTAGTGCAGACATCAACGGCAGCTTAATCAAGAAAGGAAACATTTAATGAGACAATTCTGGGCTTCAGTGAGACAAATCTGTTTTAAATGTATTCAAAGATGAGGACTATTATAATATTATGTCTATAAAGGAAGAGTTGTTGTAAACTGTTGTAAAAATATTGAAAATATTAAAGCTGCACATTTAATAACACATTAAAAAAAATTGTCTATCTACGGAGTGACCGACATGCACAAAATGTAACCACATTTTGAGAACACTATGTTGCAAATGTGTGTTTAGGCTGTCCAGGAACAAGCCTGTCTCAGAGATATCACCCCTGGAGCCCTACATTATTCTACCACCTTACCACAGCTCTGTAGGATATATGTACACAACTTCATTGAGCATAAGAGGTACTTTACTTTTTTTTTCTACACTTGATCTCCTTTCATGATTTGTTAGCATGCAGTTTGTGGAAATAACAGTGACTAACAATGTATAATTACAGTTTGTGCAGCCGGTCTTGTTGTGATTGCCTTGCTGTGGTTTCCTGTTTTTACTGTCATTGTCTCATCTGTGTTGATACAGTATGTCACCAGCTCTCTGTGTTATGCAATAATTTATGTATTTTTAACATTTTTTTTATTTCCTATTGAAAGCAGCATTTCCTGCTGAATTTTATAGCGATAGTTAGGAAAGTGTTTGTGTTTGGATCTTTTCTTTCTTAAATTAAATGATAATTAATGTCAAAGCAACAAGGTCAGAGTCCAGGTCCACCTTTTTGGGTTGGAGTTGCTAGTTCTTCTACTCCTGGTTCTGGATAGAGCAGACCTAAAGTTTGAAATAGATCCCCTAGAAGAGAGGAAGTGCTGTCACCAAATTAGTCTTTTCAGTTTGGCCAGCAGTGACAGAAATTTCAAATTAAAATTGTTGAAACACTGTAGTTCTTGAAGCCTGGAGGTAGGAAGAAAATAAAAGCCAGTTATTCATATCAGCTGATCAGGAGTCAGAAACAGGCTGGCATATTTTTATTTTCTTGGTTTTCCATCTTTGTGTGCGTTTTCATTGGTGAATATCAAAGTTTTTGTGGGCACCAACAAATCTCTTAAACTTTCTTAACTTTCTGTGAAAGTGTTTTTACATAATTTATTTTGATAATTGATGCGTTTGGACAAATTAACCCGATGATATCTAAAACATTTTCATTTAGTCATCTTTAGTTTAAACTAGAAGAAGATGCTGAATATTGTTCAGTTTTGTAGAAAACGCGGTCTAGCAATGCTCATGCATCTTTTGACAACGCAGTCATAACACAGTGTGAGTATTATATCAAATTACAATAAAGTCTGGACTGTCAGACACATGAATAGTTTTCTTTCCCCGGGCCATTCACACTCTAAATGAACTCCAAAGTGCAAAATGAAAATAGCCCCGTGAAAGTGAAAGTTTTACAATCTGCAGTCCCGTCATCATTAGTTATCTATATTTTTCTTGCATCAGGTTGTTTAAAGTCGCTGCACAGTTACTGTGTGTTTTAATGCACCAACCAGTACATCAATCCTAATTTCCTTGTATTTTGCATAGTGCGATGACAGCATACAACATTATGATGTATGCTCATAACTGGGCTGTTGATATCACCTGACTGACTCTATCACCACACATTACTCCAATAGGAGGCCTGAATTTATTTCTTTGCGCTGGAATACAGAGCCAACATCAGTTGGTTGTATTTCCATCCAGAGAGAGTGTTATTGAAGCCGGACGCCTTAACGAGTGTAATATAAGCCAATGTCAGAAATCATGATGACATTTGTGTACTGTGGCTGCACCATAAAAATGCTAATGTTGTTTTCGCTGACAGTGGAGGAGGCTGCTGGAGGATTAGACGGAGTGCTGCTGACCTTATTAGATAAAACACTGTCATTACACTCATTGGTTGGTGGCGATACGCAGGCTTTGCTCATAAAAACCCGGCGTTTGGTTTGGAGTTGACAGGATTATGATGACTACGGCCCAAAGTTTGTGGGGAAAATAAGCCGTTTCAAAGGTGTTGCTGTTCTGCGGCCATCTTTAAAGCAGGAAATACAGCATTTAGATGCCAACCCTGAGAGTGACTTTTAGGTAATGATATTTTTTGTTTTTCTCCACAGAAGAGCAGTAGAGCATGTCTCAAAGGCTGCTTTGCTGGAAAAAAGTCTTTATGCAACTGAAAAGTCTGGGGTGTTTGTGGATTAGAAATGGCTTGTTAATCTTATTAGATTAAGTCCACCAGGGTTTCATTCACTTTATACAATCCAGTCAATAAGTGGATAAGGATTTTCTTTATTGTGCTGGAAACTGGATCTTTAGGAAAATCAGGGTTTCTCTTTTTTTTTTATGAATAAACGTTCATAAAACAAAGAGAACCTCAAAACAAAATTTCTTCCCGGAGATAGATGGATAGATTTTTTTGTTTTTTTTGTTTAATGTTTGTAGTTTAAGGTAATTCTATATTTAGGTTAAAGGAAAAACAGTTTTTACATTTGAGAGATCCGTGTGGATTGCTGTGGCTTGCTTTAGACGTTTAAATAAATCAGTGGCTGAATACATGTGAGTGTGGGAATGTGTGACAGTAAATAATGTATCAATATTCAGCTGCCTCTCCATTCACTTTCCCATCCTGTGGACAGACTCCAACTCCACCATCTTTGACTGCAGATGGTAGTCTTCGTTCTGCTCCGCAGCTCCGGCAAGCTCGGCATGGAACAGAAGAAGGACTTCTTTCGCCAATTTCAGTCCAAAACAGTGAAACAACTGATTGATGTCGAGGAGAAGCACAACAGTGACCCGGGCAGCCTGTTGGAAGGGAAACAAAACACAGCAAAGGCTGAGGCTAGCTGGTTAGAGGTGACTTAACCTTCAAAATAAAAGCATGGGCATTGTCTATGGCTGAAAGACAGGAGTGCAGGTTCATGAAAATTAAGGTCGCAGTTGTCTCTCTCATTATTCAAATTAAATTCATTAAATTCATTCTTTAATGAATATGAAGAAAAATGAAAAGGACAGCTTGTTCTCCTGAAAAAAGGTGGTTTCAAAATGGCAACCCTGGAAAAAGGAGCTTTACAGGAAGTGGTAACGGTGGTAATGGAAATGCTTTGATGCTTAAACCTAACCAAGCTTTGATTTTGCTTTTTTGCCTAAATATCCGAGTGATATTTGAGGCCTAACCCAGACCAACTGTGCCATTTTTAATTGATAGCAGACTAGAAAAGACTCCAAATGAATTGCAGCGTTGTGTGATATGTGTAAGTTAAACCTGGGCCTCTTGTGTGAGCAGAGAAATTAGGCAGCAGCTGTCTTATTTTCCTTTTTTGTTTTGTGACTACTGGATAAAAGACATTCTTGCCTCATCTGTAGCTTCGTTTCATATCTTTTTTTCTTTTAGTGATTAAAAGATGGTTCTTAAACAGAGATCCTCGTTCATTCCAGCTCTGCAGATCCGGATTGTGACAGGTGAACAGTTGAGTAACAGATGAGCAGCAGAAGCCACTCACCAACAACAATCCCCCCGTTACACTGGGCTTAATAGTGAGGTCGTAGCGGAAGGGATTATGACGGAGTCATCATGGGATGTTTGACATCACTATACAAAACATTGTTTTGTGATAGATGCTGTCCTCAGTAAACAGTCACAAATGTCACAGGGAGACAGTTAAAGTGAAAGTAACACATACTAATGCTTCATACACACTCCTACACTTTCTACACACACAGTTGTTAAAGGCATGACCTTCACAGCGGGAACACAGAAACACCTACACAGGATCACAAACTTAAAGCACACACACTTTTTATTTTAGCTTAAGTAAACATACTGTACACGCTGAGAACACGCCCACACACTCTCTTGATCCCTGTCACCCCCTCCTCTGCCTCGGCTTCCTCTCTTGCTCTGTCTCATGTCTGTCTGTCTTTCCTCTCGTCTTTAGTCCCTGCTCTCACACAGTGAAGATGGTTACTGAAGTGAGAGGAGGAGAAGCCGATAATAAGAGCCCTGCCTCAACTCGGCACTCTTCAAGAGGCCCAGCAGCTTTGACATGCTCAGACAGCAGATTTTTTTCCTTATATTCTTGAGTCTTCCAGTGTGTGTGTGTGTGTGTGTGTGTGTGTGTGTGTGTGTGTGTGTGTGTGTGTGTGTGTGTGTGTGTGTGGGTGGGTGGGTGGCAGCATATTGGTATCAGAAATCACCAGGACGTGCTGAATGGTGATGCGAGAGGAAGTGAAAGTGGTGTCTGTGTGTGCAAAACAAGCCTACTGACCTCCTTGTCCAGGTCAGGTGACTGATAAGATTTTATGTGTTTATCTAATGGGATGTTGGACAGTACTGTTGCCTGTTCTAATTTTTGCAGTCATGTATGTGCGTCGCTCCATCCTCAATCTATGTGTTTTACACCAGCAATAATATCAGGAAGAAAATTAAAGGTAGTAGATGGAGTTACTTGCATTTTTTTTTCTAAAACCATGGGTAGATTCCTAAAATAGTTCAAAGAAATTAGTAATTAAATAGTTTGCAGGGACTAATGAAAGCCTAAACCAGCTTCCGGCTGACCTTTGTAAAGCTAACTGCGATATTTTGCCTGTCCTAAATTTAAAAGTGAAACGTGACGGCTGGTTTGTATTTTTATCCACAGTAAATCATTTCATTGGATTTCGCTGCTGCCATTTTCTGCTCGGGGCATCTGAACGCTTTGCAGCACAACTCTATTTGCTTTTAAATGTTGTCTGCTCCACAGGAGCCTTAAATCTCATAACACCACTCCTCAATAAATCCCACTGGCAACAGCCAAACCACCTACACTGCACAAAACGACACGCTGTTCACTTCATTTAAGACATATGAAACATCTCACCCTTGTCACAAATTAATTTGTGACAGGCAGTTTTATTAGATTTACAACAATTCACTTGAAAATACTTTCACAGGTCTAAAATGAGGAAAAGTCATCCTGAAAATCCAGCTTATATTCATATACTGTATAAGCTGTTTGATAATAGTAATTTATATGAAACTTTGCTCTTGGGCACTGCTTATGTATTCAGATTACAGACTTAAAGCTTTACTGATACTGAGTTTCCTTTGTGCTCTTTTATTTCACCTCCTCTTCAACAAATACGTATTTACAATGTGACCTCACAGATTGTGGGTCAAGTCTAATTGTGTCAGTTTTTTGCAGTGTAGTCTCTAAGCGTAGAAGAAACCCCAGGGATAGATTCGGAAGACTTAGAAAACCTGAACAGTGTGTGATTTATCGCATAATGCCCCAGTCCCCCGAGCCTCCTTATTAGGGAGCAATTATGCCATGAAGCCAGTAGCAAAGTGCTTCACTGATTTATTTGAAGAGGAAGTAGATTTTTTAAAATATATTTTTTACAGTGTGTTTGTTGACTTTCAGGTCAGATTTAGCAACTCATGTCCGAGTGTTACGCAAACTGCTATTAGATGCTGAGAAGATGTGCCTATATAATGTGTCTCATCCTCAACTACACCTCCAAGAAATTCTATTTAAATGGTACAAATTAATTTTCCTAATTACAGTATGATGGGAAATGGAATCAGGATTAGGTTCACAGGCAGCATTTAGTCTCATGCAGAAAGTGTTACATTTATGTGCTGGGACTCATTCTCGTGTGGTGACCTGAGATAATAGATGTTCATGAAAATCGTGTGCTTTAAAACAGAGACAACGATGCTTCACTAATTTATATGAGCTTTGTTTAGAGAGTATGTTGCCCTGTAGAAAGCCTTTAGTAAAGCTAGGACATCTTACTATTTGTCACAGATTGAAGAAAAACAGAATAACTCTCAATAACACCCAACTTTAACTGGTATGGCCTTTCGGTCCATACCAGTTAAATTATTCACAGACATGTTACGGCTGCATCATTATGTACAGCAACTTTTTATAGTGCTGATAAATCTCTAGACTCTCTCTGTGATTGATTTTACTGGGTTGACTTCAGTAATTACTTCTTTCAAACCTTGTGTTAATATTTCTACAAAACTGCTCAAAAACGTTTCCTCATTAATTAATGCTTCAATTTTCAACATGATCCTCCTGTCTTCATTGGTGACAAACTTAAAATCAGTCAAAGTGATCGTCTGCAGAGGAATGTTTTATATGAGGAGTTTCAGGACTCGTCACAGTCTGACAGTGGACTCATCTATATGCTTTTCCTGTTGGACCTCAGTGCAATATTTTAGAGATTAGAGCACGCTGTAGTTACTAAGGGCACTGCACTGCAGTGGATTGTATCATGTCTATCTAATTGACTTCAATGTGTTCATATAAGTGGAGAGTCCTCTTCACACAAAAAGATTAATTATGGTGATTCAAAGTGTAATGTACCAGTTATACATGCTTCCCCTAGGCAGCGTCATTAGAAGTCATAGCATACATCATTGCTATGCAGACGAAACCAAACTTTATCAATACATGAAGCCCGATGGCGCAGACCAATTAGTAGGAATGTCTTATAGAAATACAGGCCTGGATTACCTCTATTTTCCTAAACCTGAGGTTATTGTGCTCTATCCTAAAATATTTAGAAGTATAGTGGTGGATGTGTCCTTTAATTTGCATATTAAACAAATATGTCGAATTGTTTTTCTTGCATTTATGCGAAATCTCTCAAATGAAAAACATTATGTCTCATAGTGCTGCTGAAAATCTAGTTCATGCATTTATTACTTCTAAGCTGTAATTCATTATTATCAAGCTGTCCTCAAAACTCCCTGAAAAGCCTTCAGTTGATCCAAAATGCTGCAGACTACAGAGAAGGATTAGGAAGAGAGAGCACAGTTCTCCTATATTAACTTCTATTTACTGGCTACCTGTTAAATACAGAATCAAATTTAAAATTCTGCTCCTGATAAAGTGTTGAATAATCAGGCCTCATCTCAAACACTCCATAGTATGTTGTGTATTGTCCCAACAGAGCTCTACTTTTATTAAATGTTGTTTTGTTAGTGTCCAAAAAAGACTTTTCATGACTTTCCTTTCTACTCTTAAAAGGTAAATGAGCACATTAATTCCATCTCATTAACAAAATAAAGCATACAACCATTGGTCACCTAATGTTTTACTATACATGCCATTTGTTTATTGTAGGGGTTAAGGTGGCTTTAGAGAGGCAACATGATATCACTTCTTTAAATATATACATGACCTTGCTTTCTCTTTCTTTAATTTTCTGTAGTTCATCAAATGTTTGCTATGAGATACAAGAAGTTCACATCTACATCTGAGGGAGGTCAGAAGTCAGTGGCAGCCTGCAGCGATACTCTCAGCGGAAGTTAGTTTCAAGACACTTTGACAGTTCTGTTTCAAATTGTTCATTGAATTCATAGCCTGGTCTTTTCTGGTAGACTGGCAGATTGTCTGTCCTCTGTAATTTAACAAGCAGCAGGTGTTGAGGCAGGAAACCCAACCAACTGTCAGAGAAACACTGGTTTCAGCTTGTAGCTGGCTGGTAAAAAATCTGAAGCTGACAGATAAATGTTGGGCAGCTCATGGTGATTGCAGACAATCCCCATGTTTGAGAAAACAGCTTGTTTTGTGTTAACAGTGAGTTCAATTCAATTCAATTTTATTTATATAGCGCCAAATCACAACAAAAGTCGCCTCAAGGCGCTTCATAGATACAGAGAAAAACCCAACAATCATATGACCCCCTATGAGCAAGCACTTTGGTGACAGTGGGAAGGAAAAACTCCCTTTTAACAGGAAGAAACCTCCGGCAGAACCAGGCTCAGGGAGGGGCGGGGCCATCTGCTGCGACCGGTTGGGGTGAGAGAAGGAAGACAGGATAAAAGACATGCTGTGGAAGAGAGACAGAGATTAATAACAGATATGATTCAATGCAGAGAGGTCTGTTAATACATAGTGAGTGACAAAGGTGACTGGAAAGGAAAACCTCAATGCATCATGGGAATCCCCGGCAGCCTACGTCTATTGCAGCATAACTAAGGGAGGATTCAGGGTCACCTGGTCCAGCCCTAACTATATGCTTTAGCAAAAAGGAAAGTTTGAAGCCTAATCTTGAAAGTAGAGATAGTGTCTGTCTCCTGAATCCAAACTGGAAGCTGGTTCCACAGAAGAGGGGCCTGAAAACTGAAGGCTCTGCCTCCCATTCTACTTTTAAATACTCTAGGAACAACAAGTAGGCCTGCAGAGCGAGAGCGAAGTGCTCTAATAGGCTGATATGGTACTACAAGGTCATTAAGATAAGATGGGGCCTGATTATTTAAGACCTTGTATGTGAGGAGCAGGATTTTGAATTCTGGATTTAACAGGAAGCCAATGAAGGGAAGCCAAAACAGGAGAAATCTGCTCTCTCTTTCTAGTCCCTGTCAGGACTCTTGCTGCAGCATTTTGGATTAGCTGAAAGCTTTTCAGTGAGTTTTTTGGACATCCTGATAATAATCCTGAGTTAGCTTGAGACCTAAAATGAAGGTAAAAGAGTTTCATCCATCATTTATGTCTGAACAACTTCCAGTGTCATAAGCCAACAGTAAACTGTAAGGATGCTAAATCTCTCTAACTGGGGGAGCGATGATACATTTTTAATGGTGCTCAGATTATGGATCCACATTTATGCTTTTATTGCACAGTAAGCATAAGAAATTGGTTCTTAAATTATTTTTGAGCTCTCAGCAACAACATTGGCAGTGCTGAGGAGTTATGAGTGCTCATCTTTTTAGCTAATCAATAAAATGACCTTTACTTCTGCGCTCAGGACCGTGCTGGTGAAAGATCCCTTAAAACGCTAACTGGTCCTCGCAGGCTGACGTAGTCTGTTTACGCCGAGTTGTTTGTCGGGGCAGTAGATCAATAACACTTTCCTCCACTGGCTAGCGGTCATGTTCATCTCTTTTTCTAAAACTATCAGGGTCAACACTACACCTTAATGCATTTCCACATTATCCCGAGCCTCTGTGCTGATCTGCTAATGTGTTTGAGATGGAGACGTGGGAGCTAATATAGAATTCTCATCTTTAATCAGTCTTTTAACGGATAAGAGAAGAGCTCCCACCCACTCTCTTCTCTGGAGTCTTTAAGCAGCTGGCAGCTGTCCAGTGGTCATTTAGTGCATGTGGCTCCCAATATTCAGCTAAACATGCCCTTGAACACAATAAGAAGAAAATGAAGCCTCTCAGATGGAGGCATAAACCGCCACAACAGTGGAATATTAAGTGATTTTATTTGACCTTTTTTAAATAAGCGAGGTGATCTCCTGAGATCTGAATCTTGTTTTGGGAAAACATGGGTAGCACAATGTGAATCATAATTTCTCCGTGAAAAAGCTGTGAGATCAAAATATTTTGCCTACGTGGACGGAAGCACACGGACCGGCGTGTCCTTTTGACCTCATGGTGTTAAAGTTTGCTCCAGCGCCTGCATTTCTAATGAAGATGCCGTGACGATACCTTCCAGTATAATTACAGCAGCTAACGTTTGTGCTGGAGGAATGTTCCAGGCCTTCACAGAGGCCTCACGCCATCCGACTCCCTTCAGAATGAAATGGAAAATTGATGATTAACCACCATCAGTGTTGGACCTCGCTAATGTTGTTGTGGCTAAATTGGAGCATATCCCAGAAGCTTTGAGGCTGGTGTAGCAGCAGATAGATGCCCCTGATTCTTGACTAGCATACACTGCAGCCCTCAACCTTTGGAGACACCATGTGACAGCACACATAGTCATGTGTGCATATGGTGACATAAAAATGTAATCTAATCTTTTGATGGCGTAAGATACAGACTGAATCATTTGATGAACAGAAGCAGTAGTGACAACAATGTTCATCGATTCCTCCCTTGTCTTCATTTGTCCTGATAAACTGATGTAAATTTTAATCTGTGAAATTTGAGAAAACGGGGACAATCTCTGAGACAAATTGTCGTGTTTAGTGACAAACAGTCTAAAATCAATCAACTCAATTTGTGTTGGCAGAAAAACAACAGAAATGACAAATTTTCCCTTTGGAGAAACTGAAATCAGAGAATAATTTACAATTTTTCTTGACAAATTATCAATCACTTGTCAAGCCGTTTCTTTGTCCCCTTTCCTCGCCTGTCTTGAGCTTTCTTTTTGTTTTTGTCTCATTCTTTTTGTTTCATTTCTGCTTATCGATTGCCGTCTCTCTTACCTTTCTTTCTCACTGCGCGTTTACCAAAGTAGTCACCTGTGTTCAGTAGCACCACAGATCAGGGTGGAAAGATTGTCAGGGCTGAACATCTCCTGATTTATTCCCCCTGAAGCTCTTCTGTCTGTCTCTGCTGCAGTATTCACCAGGGATCGACTGATGGAATCAATCAAGAATCAGTTCCTGATCCAAAGGTGACAAAAAAGTGCTTCGTCAGTAAAACTCAAAACAGGTTTGATGCTGACTGTTAGCTGACATGCTAACTGCCAAATCACTGACATGTTGACTAAATAAAAATGGTTATTGCTTTTTAGTGACATTCTCGTGCTTGAGAAAAATATTGCATAAACTGTGCAGGAATTACAGCCGTTATTATAACCTAGAGCTGAGCGATAGAACGATAACGATATGTATTGCGATATAACTTTTTCTCAATAGAAAAATTAAACTATTGCGATAGACCTCGCCGCTCTTGTCCTCTTAAAAAAAAAAAAAAAAAGAACAGCCAATCCAAATTAAGTAGCGCCGAGCCGAACCAATCACAGCCGCAGCGTCACGTCACGTGACTTGTTACGTACAGCACAAGTGCCAAGCCGCACATGTGTATTTGTTTGGGAAGCAGCCAGCCCGGGTAATGGAGGAAATGAGTGTGCCGACTAGAAAAATCAACCGAGCGTGACCGAAGGTTACCGAAGAGAAAACAGATGATGGTTCCAATGCCGGAGAGATTGTCGAACGGAAGAGCCATAGAAGTTCCGTAGTGTGAAGGTATTTTGGCTATTTCAAGTCTGACAAAAAACAGAGTAGCGTGCACTGTAAATTGTGCCGAAAGCAAGTCTGGAAATATAATAAACTGGTGCATGCGCTACGTCCACACGTACCCAGGTATTTTTGAAAACGCAGATTTTTCTATGCGTTTGCACCTTTCGTCCACACGTAAACGGCGTTTTTGGTCACCGAAAACGAAGATTTTTAAAAACTCCGGCCAGGGTGGATATTTTTGAAAACTCAGTTTTTGCATTTACGTGTGGACCAGAAAAACGGAGAAAACGCAGCGTCAAAGGTGTGCGCATTTTTTGACGTCACACTGTGCGCCACGTTATTGTTTCGGTGAAATGAATTTCTACAATACTGTTACTGTTAATTCTACTCTCTGCAGTGTTTAAATGCTTACATATACACACAGTTACTGTCCCTCCACACATACAACTTGGTTCTGCTTCTATGCTCCAGCTTTGTTTACTTTTTCCCACCGAGGCTTCTAGACTTCTGATTTGCCAACATTTCTGCACCGTTAGAAATCTAGCGCCACCTGCTGCTTTGGCATGTTCATAGCAGCGTTTTCCTTCATTTCTCCCTTTATGTGTGGACGGGATTATTTTTTAAAACGAAAACGGAAAATCTCCGTTTTCAAAAATACCCGTGTACGTGTGGACGTAGCCTCAGTCTCTGACTGGAAGCGCTAATTCGTCATTCGGCTTTTGTCAGACTAAAGTAACTGTTAAAACTGTTTGAAAAGCTCAGCTATACAACAAGGAGAGATTGAGAATTTCCTTTTAGTTCTCAGTTTATTTGATATTGACAAAAGTTAGTCAGTTTTGTCTGTTCTTCTGTAAAACAAACTAAGATTTATTTTTAGAATTAATATTTTGTTTCTAAGTGGAATTGACAATTTAGTCTGTTTCGTTTGTTCTATTTTGAAACTTAAACGCTTTAGCGGCTGCCTTTTGTGTAGTTTGCAATATTTGCCTTTATCTATCTGAAAAAGTCTCATGTTCCTTAAGTACATCTACCCTTTTGAACTTATTATGGGAAATAAATATTTAAATAAAAACAAGCTGCTGATTATTTCACATTTTACTTGTGAGCAACGGCACATTTAAATCTTACAAATATAGTTATTTGGCTTATATCGTGATATATATCGTTATCGCCTGAAATGGAAAAAAACATCGTGATATGAAAAAATCTTATATCGC
Organism: Maylandia zebra; assembly: GCF_041146795.1. NCBI lineage: Eukaryota > Metazoa > Chordata > Actinopteri > Cichliformes > Cichlidae > Maylandia > Maylandia zebra. The sequence continues at coordinate 37,603,230 of NC_135180.1, read as the reverse complement.
CCAGCTCTATTATAACTTCATCATTTTTAAGGCACAAACTTTCCTCTTTCATTTTTATCTGAAGAATTAAAAGAATGGCTGCTGTGTTCAGGTTTCTCTTAAGTGCTAAATTTATCACAATCAGTATTTTTCTTTTCCATTCTTATCATCGTCACTTTTAACAAACGTCCCCTGTGCGCTGGACGATTTGAGAAGTTGCTGAAAACTGAATTTGTTTAATCAATGTGCAGTTTATTTTTGGTCCAAACACTCATTACTTTCCAATGAATGCAAGCGGGGGAAAAGCAGCCATTAACTGCTAGTCAAGTCTTTCCACTCCACTGACCCAGACACCATTAAAATTGACTGATGTGACTCAGAGGAGTGGGTGGGAGTGCACAGATGCTTCTCCCACTCACAGACCCATGTCTCTAATTATCCACTGTCCCATATCATGTACCGTGACTCAGCATGAGACCCAGGTCACTTAGACCATTTAGCTTATTAGTCAGAAGAGCATCTGTCATACTAAAAATGCACAATCCCTGAAAGCATTTACCATAAAACAACATCAGCTGCTCTCAGCAGTAACCTGAAGGTATCCATCAGTGTGGAATGGACAGTCCTCCGTTTATCTCCTTGAAGTGAGGTAGAAACAAGAAAAAACATTAATGCTTTAAAGGTCGCGCGCAGATAAAAGTTCATTTTGCGTAGGAAGCTAATGACAGTTTTTATGGCTACGGTCGTCTCCTAGTTTGCCGTCTTTTACTATGAGGCAGTAAAACAAAGATAAATGATCCTTTGCCAAACTAATTGATTTTAAATCTTGGTTATGAAAACTGACGCTAGTCTGTGCTAGCAGGTCACCTCAAGGAACACTGGGCTGTGAGCTGATGTTGGCATCATGGGTAATGACAACAAATGACCCCACACGTGTAAATCCTCATTAGGGGCAGCAGGAATGACTGAATACTTACTTTTCTGCCAGTTTGTCAGTGTTCATCTCAGCCAGAGAAAGACACGTCATGTACGATTGCAAGAGATGGCTAAATAATATGATATGAGGGCAATATCTGAGCCTCAGTGTTTGACTGAAACAGCAGGTGACTCAGGCATAATATGAGCAAACAATAAAAAGTATCAGCCAAACAGAATGTCGCAGCAGGGGAGGTCAGTGGTTTAAAGCAGAGCCAGCGGAGGAGTGAGAGCTGTGACGTTACATGAGAAAAAAAGGGATAGCTAGGAGACGTGTGGATGCTGGGTTGAACTTGATAAATGGAGAGTGGGAAAGAATTAAGAAGGTGGAAACAGATGGAAGAAAGGATTGCATGGATGCGCTGTTGTCATGTGTAGATGTGTTTGCCCATGAGGCCTTTTCCCAAACTGTGTAAAAAGCGGATTCTGCTTGTCTGAGTCTGTCATCCACGATCCATGGTCGTTTAGAGTGGCATCAATGACAAAGCAGGCACCACCGATGTGCTGCTGTAGTCAGGCTGTATTTTTAGGTTGGTCTCATGTGCATCTGTTCCCAGTGTGACTGGAGACACTATCGAAGCTTCCACAGGAAATGGAGTTGAAGTGTTAGTGACTTTTTTGTGGTGCTAATGATTCAGAAGAGTCAATCAGATGCAGTTCTTTGAACCCAGAATAACACCAGTGAGGCTAAAAGTCATACACCAGGTTAAAGTTAGATATTTAGCAGCTTCATGTTGAGACATTTGGTTTCTGCTGTGCTGGAAAGACGTTTGCAGCCAGTGAAAGCCGTCGCCTCCTTTGCTCCATCCATCACACGCCGTATGCACTTATTTATTTACTTAGTTTACCCTCATATCATTTAGAAAACACTACAAAAACCTTAAAATGACACCTCGCCTCTAAATCAAACGTATGCATTCTTCATCTAGCTTGTAGTGCTACTTATCCATCTAGGTTACCGTGGTGTCAGTTGCCCAGTTTTTGAGATAACCGTTGTGCAGATGTCTGCCTTCTCCTGCTCTATACATAGCAGCAATGTCACTTCATGACCTAGTTACTCAAAACAAACAAAAATGCACTTTTTTGGCCTGCAGTTTAATGTAGGAACTACTTTCTGTGTCACCAAACTATACCTGTCCTGCACATCAGTCAGTAGAAAAGCATCCATCTGCCTGTGATGATAGTAGTGCCCTAATGCAAGCTACTGCACACTGACTGGCAGATCCAGGCAATAGATAGGAAGTAGTTCCTCTATTAATCTGCTCACAACACGCAGATTTAGATAACAGTTTGTCTTCTTTTCTTTTTTTCTTCTTTTTTTGGGGGGTAATCGGGTCATGACATCTGGTGGCATCAAACATCTGCAAACATCAGTGAAGTATCTCGGAACAAGACAAGTTCACCTTTCACTAAAACCAGATAAAACTGTCCTCTATAAAACGGAGCCATTAAAAGTAACCTTAGTGCCGAGCACATTTACGCCAAATATCAGAGACAAGCATTACAAACTGAACTGACAATTTAAGAATCAATATTGCATGTCATCATAAAAGCCCTGCTGCTTCCTGTCCTCGATCTGCTCTGTGTTATTCCCCGATGGTGCATTCCTACCACGTCCATTGGTTTTTACACAAAACTCACACAGCGAGGTCTTTTTATCGGCTCAGGCGATCTATGGCTCTGACCTGCTCTCTCCACATACCGCTAATCACATTCTGCTTTCATGTTACTTTTTCAGTTCTCCAGTTACACCACTGTAGTGGAAGCAGAGCAGAGTCAGCTGGTGAGAGTGTGTGTGAGTGAGGAAGAGGAGTGTGTTTGTCAGCAGGTAACTGTGTGTGTGTGTGTGTGCGCGCGCCATGTTTACATATCTTTGTGGGAACCAACAGCCCTTATGGGGACAAAATCCCCGTCCTTATGAGTTTGGAGGCATTTTTGAGACTCAAAATGTGTTTTAATGTCAAGATTACAGTTAGTCTAAGGATTAGGGTCAGGTATTCATATTTGATGGTTAGGATTGGGTAAGGCGCTCGGGAAGGCATTATGTCAATTAGATGTCCCCACAATGTCCCATACTTACCTGTATTAATGGGAGGAGGAGATATTTTTCTCTCACCTTGCTCCCTTCCTCTTTTTCTCTCATCCTGATAAAGGCTCTGACTTCATCTCTTTTCCTCCGCCTCCCATCTGCTTCAGCACCGATCAGTGTGTCCAGCAGCCGGTTCTTACTTGCACACCTTTGACTCACTTCATCTTTGTCACACCTGCCACCTGTCTGTTTCACGTCTTCCTTTCCCAGTTTTCCTTTTCCTCCTCAGACAGTTTATCTTGGGTATTTTTTGTCAGGCTTCTAACACGAGCTGGCTAAATATGACAATGAACCTGAGCCAAAGCTGAAGGGGTCTGCTCACCCTGAAGAAGAAGGAGAAGAAAAAGTGGTTGGATTTCAGTTGGCAAGCAACAAAACTGTTGCTCAAACTGTTGCCAAACCCCTGCTAAGCAACACAACAGATGGACTGATTCTTCTGTTTCCTCCTCTGTCATTACAGCTCTGTTAAGTCCTGGCCTCTGGGATCACCTTTCTATGTGTGAGTGAGATGTTTTCAGTTTTTTTTTTTCTAAATGCTAGTTCAGATGTCTTTGGCAAATGTATGCATACCTAAGATGACCACATGAGGGACATCTGTAATCATCTATTCATTTCTTTGTGAGCTGTTTACTGTACTGTGCTTCAGCAGCAGTGCATGGGTTGTTAGCAGGAATTTAGAGCTATTTCATTCTGGCTACACTAACAGTTTTTATTTGTTTGTTTGCTGTGGTTTCTAATTTCACTACAAACTGTGAGTAAACGAGAGCTTAGAAAACAACAATGGTGTTTCCATCATTCGCTGCGTTTGGTATAAAAGTTGTTTGGAGGTTTTTACTGCATTTACAGCTCTGTTTATATCAATTCACTTCACCTGTCTCCTGTCAGCGCCATTCAACATCAGGCAGTGTGTGCAAGGATCAGGAGGAGCAAGGAGGAACCCAGCATGTCTATGTTATGTGTACGTTGTTGTGGTTACAGTGGCATGTTGGGGTAATTGTGTTGTTATTCATGTCAGTGCTCATCAACTGTGACACTAATGGTGCCTGTAATTAAATCCTTTGTTTTACACAATGAATTTGGAGCTTGAAGAGCAGAAGAACAGTAAATATATGGTTTATGATTCATTTGTTTTGTGTTTATAAACAGCTGTTTTTTTGCATGTTTTACATACATGTCTGTGTTTTCAGGCATGAGTGACGTGAACAAGTGCCGCAGCCCTTCTGGTAAAGTGTAATAGGTTAAAGACAGATTGGAAAGCACAGACAGGGAGTGTTTGCAGCCATTATTTTGAATCAGATCTGTTTGTGTCAGAAGATTCACTCTCCATCCCATCCTCTCTGATTGTCATCATTATTATTACATTTTGACTCTCTTGGCAGGAGGAATCTCCATGTAAAACATTCACTGATGGACGAGATGTAATGATCATGTTACACACACTCGCGCACGCACACACAACTGTGGTCTCTTTGGGCTAATTACAGTCGAGGACTTTAATAGCGTAGCAGTGAAATATGTCCGTAATTAATAAGCAGTGTGGTTTTTTTCTTCCACACAGAAGACCGGATTACACCGAGCGATGGGACACACACACCCACACACGTTTTGGAGGGACATGACACAGCGGGGGAATGCTGTAGTTTGTCAGTTGATCCGTATTACAAAATACTTATGTCTGTTTACAAAGATATTTTTAATGCACTGAGAATGAAAAAAACACATTCGTAGTCATTCTGTTATGAATTAAGGGTTTGATATATAAAAAGATCAATGTTTGAAGAGTGCTGCTGTGCTGTCCTACAGACTATAAATAGGAGGATAGTACTAAGATTTGTTGAGGGTTAAGTTGTTTACATTTTATAATTAGTGAATGAACAAAATGAATGAGACGCATGAGCGTTGAAGCCTGAAATGTGTTCTTGATAATCCTGCCTAAGGCACGGTTCACCTCAGAATCACCTCAGTCTAAGGTCTAACCTTAAAAATAGAGAGAAAGTCTGTCCTAAACCCAAAATGGGAGTTGGCTACACAAGAGAACAGCCTGCTAGCTGAAGACTCTCCCTCCCATTCTAATTGTAGAGTTTACTTTTAAGTTTAGGAACTACAAATATGCTCGCAGTCCGAGAAGGAACTGCATGGTACCATACTGGAGCTCACCCCTATGTTAAAATTTGAAAAAAGCAAAGCACTAAACATGGGTTCACATGTCATTTCAGGTAGGGCCGGGCGATATGACCCAAAATTCATATCTCGATATTTTTTAGCTGGATGGCGATATACGATATATATCTCGATATTTTTTTTAAAGCCATAAAGTAAGAACAAACAGAGTTCTTAGTCACACTGTGTCCCAGATGTCACACAGACACTTTTATTAACATACAGCGTAGATGTACATGAAAAAAACTACTCAAAAATAAATTATCAGCATTTATTAAATAATAATGCTCCATAAATAAAAGAAAACTGTTGTTTTTGTGCATGACAGACGCTGAGCATAATAACAAAGATTTCACAGCTGCTCAGTTCCCAACTTCTACTGTGTGACTGACAGCCTGGAGTTTGAAATCCGCTTCGTAACCGTGTCTCTGAACAGGTGCCATTTATGGTCCTTATACACACACAATACGGTAATATTACGTTGAAGCACAGTACGTATCACTCCGCGAGGCTCCTCGGTAGCCGTAAAATCGGTTCGCGGTCATCAAGCACAACCTGAATTCATACAAAAGGCGCGCTGTCAACTTTTGAGAGAATGAAAGGATTCTAGGCTGTGCAGATGGCGTTAGCTCGTTAGCGCGGTTAGGTTGTTAACACGTTGACACCATCCAGCCCCACGCACGGGGCAATGCGCAGTAACTCGTTAACGGAGATTTGCCGGGTCCACCTTGTCGCTGCCTGCAGGTGAAGCGATGGGGGAGGAGGGGGAGTTGTGTTCAGTGAAGGAGAGGCGAGGCCGAGTAACGTTGCGTAGAGACAAAAGTGGACAAAGAGAGGCAAACTTGTGGCTCCACAACTATAATTATAATGTAACATAGACTATATCGATATAAAGGATATTGTCCCATCTTATATCTCGTATAAAAATATATCGATATTTTAAAAAAACTCGATATATCGCCCAGCTCTAATTTCAGGCCACCGAAAAATAAATGTAATGCACAAAAAGTAGTGGTCATAATCACATAGATAGGAACAACTCGCAACTCTCAATTTTACCCTCAACAATACACACACACTTTTACCCTCAACAATACACACACACACACACACAGAGGAATTATTTAGGCCAGTTTTTCTATTAGAGGAGCAGCTGACTAATCCCTGTTTTAGAGGGAGAAGAGAATAATCTGCCTGGGTCTGTTTTTGTTCGTGTGTGTGTCCTCCTCTGTGTTTTGTTTGTTTTTGTGTATATGCTTGTGTTTGCTCTGTGTGTGTGTGTGTGTGTGTGTGTGTGTGTGTGTGTGTGTGTGTGTGTTTGCTGCAGCAGAGCCATGGGAAATACACTGAAAACAGCCCTATTGTCTTGGTCCAATTCAGCCACAACACTAAACAAAACAAAGCACCAGGAAAAGATTAGACACAGCAGTTGGAGGAAAAAATGCTTTCATCCCAAAATTTAACGGACCGAACACAAACCAATAACCGCAATAAACAAATCACTCTAAGAACAAATGAGAAACAAAATACTAATCATATCTTCTCCTCGGGGAGGGTAGGGTATGCTAAGAAAATCTAGAAATATCATGCATGGCTGGTACAGTGAGTAATTTTATGGGGGTAACTTACAATAATGTGATTACTTTTCAGTAACAGCAGTAGTGTAAGAGCTATTACTGGTATTACTTTACAATTACTAACCCAAGTCATCATGTCAGCTGTCAAATTTGTTTGTTTGGGTACTTGGAGGGAAAAAACTGTGCATTATGGTGTTTTTATTTTTTTAAGATACTCCCAGACTATGTGGCTCCTGTGACTCTGTAACTATATAAATAAATATATATTTAAATGATATCAATATAAATTCATTATATTTAATTGACAAAAAAATGACCAATGAATAATCGCACAATAATCAGCTGCCTCTCCAGTGAGTCCTAGTTTGTTTTCTCTGCATTGATCTTGGCTTTCAAGCAGATGAAGCAGTTCTGCATCTGCTACTGGTTCTCACTGGAGTGGCCCTCCAGCTCAAAGCAAATCTCCAGAGCGGCACAGCGACTACAGAGGCCAGCTGAAGACCAGATTGAGGCGCTAGAGTATGTGCATCCATAACGTGTCGCCTAGAATATTGATTGTTTTTCCTCGCAGATGAAAGAAAAGTTGTCTGTGTGTGAGGAAACTGCAGTGTTGTATGAACAGGAACATATCTGCACTGGTTTGGTGTTAGTGGGTTTTTCAGTCTATAAGCATGGTACATGTATCTTATGGTTACATGACTGAGCGGGACAGAGATGATGAGAATAGTGATCGTATCGTGAGCCTTGTCCGAACAACATAACTTACTTAAAGAGCGTTGCAGAAGATCAATATACACTGCAGCTTTCCAGCAGAGCTGTTTGTCTTTTGTTCCATTGAGTTGTGGGTCAAAACTTAAAACCCGGGTAGCCATGAAAGGTATCCCCGGTCTCATAAAAAATAAAAGAAGACACAATGGACGCACCATGCTGAAACAATTGTAGTTTAGGTGTAGTTTTGTTTTACTGATTGAAGACACTCCATGTCCAAACACTATTGAGCTCTTAGTTTGCATTCCTGAATGATTGTGGCAACTTCCTGAGACACGGCATCTGCATAGTCATCACAAATGAGCCTGCCAACGTACTGCTGCTCACTTATAAAACATCCAGTAATTGAGAGAAATAACTTTTATCTCAAAACCTACTCTGGTCTTAATCATACTGGCCTCATGTGCGAGTGCCTTTGTTTCCTGTTTAAGATCACAGTCCTGCATAAAAAACATGATTTAAATGCTCAAGAAAAATAAACTTGCCATAGGGAAGTCAGAGCTCAGGTGGACACTTAAGTTTTCTTGATGATCATCATGAAGTAAACCTCTCTGCTTGGTGAGGTTTGAAAGCGCAGCACTGGTGGAACCTTTTAGTTTGCTGCTCTGTAGACCTTGAGCACATCCTGACTGCTTGTCTGGCTGGGGAGATCTTGAGGGGGAGAGTAGACGTACAAAAAATATAAGAAGATCTATGATATATGATGTTAGAGTTTTCTCTGTAGGTTGTTATCAGTTTTTATTTTCTTCTACTAAAAGGTTATTTCTGCATGAGGGAAACACAGTTGCACAATATTCCCATAACACTCAGGGAACTATCTGGTAGCTCAAACTCTATATGATAGAGGCTATAAATAGCTGCAGTCTAGTGTAATGGTTATGGTCCTGTGGAAGAACCTAATCGATGTGACACAGCCGGTCAGATTGCACTTCTTCTCTGCTATTCTGCTCGCTGACAGGTCTAATGATTGATGCAGGCAGCACATGTATTGATACGGGGCTCTTTAACTGAGGGCCTGTCGAGCTGGAGGAATGAAAATGGGCCTGCGCGTGACTTTCGTAATGACTGTTATTTATGAAACTGAATGTTCGTGACACAAATATGCATATGCAAATCTGACTTATAGTTTCTGCATATTTCTTTAGCTAGGGGTTTTGTGCTTATTGAAAATAGTAATTTGACTTTGTCTTTAAGAAGATCAGCCTTTGCTCTGCGCGATTCCAATAGGAATGAACAGGAAACAGTGAAAGTCTTAATTATTATGCTCATTTTCCACTTTTTTATTCTGGACTCTACTGCAGCATTGCATAAGTTACAGTTCAAAACAATCCAGATGTAACTGCATTAAAAGAATGTACATTTTACTGGACCTTCCCACTAATGTGTCGTGAAAATGACTCATGGAAGTCATGTTTGTGGCTTCACTGTGCCTGGTGGTTGGTTAAGTCTAAGCCACACGTCTCTAGTTAAATTCCTTAATCATCACTGTGCTGTAAAACATCACACACACCCCTGTTTGAAGTGTCTATTTATTTTCACGACAAATGATCCCTTCTGTTAAATTGAGACAGTCCCAAAAATTCTCAAACACAGTCTTCTGTATATCTATAGAAGAGTTATAAGTTTAGTGGTAGATTCTACGTGATCAATGATAGTCATTTTTAAAACTGGTGACTTAGGTTCAAAAATGCATTTGCAATCTGAATCGTTGGAATATCCATCTGCATGCACAGATGCTTTGATCAGGCAGTAACTACAAAAAAGAACAAACAAGAATTCAAGAATAAACAAAGCTACATTTTCCGCCACGTGTAAAAGAGTGCTGATTTTACTGTAACAGCCTCAACACTGTATTTAATTCATTGTTAGGCTCAATGTCCTTCTTTCAAAATGTGAATGAGCCCACACAGCACTCCTGACCTTGTCCTGACTTGTGACATAGAAGTCAACAGTTAATAGTAAATCCTGAAATCCTGTTTTTATCTGACCGTTTCTTATAAAAGTTCATTTTACAATAATGGACACACAGAACAGGGAACAATTTCATTACAGTGGATGCTTATCTGAAAGTACGCTTGTGATTCCATATTCATGTATCAACCCAATGCAAAAAGCAGCAAATAGCACTTTATTTCCACAGAAGTCGATTAGCTTGTTAGTAGTTTTGTAGCCTGTTTGGTGCAGTGCAGCATAATGTGGCTCTTCTGAAAAAGAAAACAAATCAGAGGTTTGACTCTTAACTGATGGGCTGGTAAGAAAATGGCTAATAATTTAGCCATTTAATTAAATTTAATTCTACATTATTCTACCACCTTACCACAGCTCTGTAGGATATATGTACACAACTTCATTGAGCATAAGAGGTACTTTACTTTTTTTTTCTACACTTGATCTCCTTTTATGATTTGTTAGCATGCAGTTTGTGGAAATAACAGTGACTAACAATGTATAATTACAGTTTGTGCAGCAGGTCTTGTTGTGATTGCCTTGCTGTGGTTTCCTGTTTTTACTGTCATTGTCTCATCTGTGTTGATACAGTATGTCACCAGCTCTCTGTGTTATGCAATAATTTATGTATTTTTAACATTTTTTTTATTTCCTATTGAAAGCAGCATTTCCTGCTGAATTTTATAGCGATAGTTAGGAAAGTGTTTGTGTTTGGATCTTTTCTTTCTTAAATTAAATGATAATTAATGTCAAAGCAACAAGGTCAGAGTCCAGGTCCACCTTTTTGGGTTGGAGTTGCTAGTTCTTCTACTCCTGGTTCTGGATAGAGCAGACCTAAAGTTTGAAATAGATCCCCTAGAAGAGAGGAAGTGCTGTCACCAAATTAGTCTTTTCAGTTTGGCCAGCAGTGACAGAAATTTCAAATTAAAATTGTTGAAACACTGTAGTTCTTGAAGCCTGGAGGTAGGAAGAAAATAAAAGCCAGTTATTCATATCAGCTGATCAGGAGTCAGAAACAGGCTGGCATATTTTTATTTTCTTGGTTTTCCATCTTTGTGTGCGTTTTCATTGGTGAATATCAAAGTTTTTGTGCTTCCACCTGGCCTAGAAAAACAGTCTGTTATTTAAAAATAAGAAAGGCCTGTTTTCACTGATTGGGGAAAACATTAATAAAGGAGTCAGAGCTCTGTTCAACCAAGCAGTCCTTAACCTTTAATGGGAATGACATCATACATTTCTTTACAAATACATTTTTAACCACCAGACTTTATATAGATGTATCAGCAAGTAGAGCAGCTTGGTAAAGTCTGATATTTAACTGCATCAAGGTGTTATAATGACTATTTAAAAAGCCCCGACTTGTTCCAGCCATATAGCTTACTATAGGCAGATTTCCAACCTGCCTTATACGTCAACAATTCTCGAGTTGTTGTAATTTGATAATTTGTTCTCCTAATGAGCTCTGACGTGTACTCTTATCTTCGTCTTATCTTTGACCAGCGTTCAAACCCAGCAAGATTTTAATACAGAGACTAGATGACATTGTTGTTAGTTGCCCAGGGTTCTTTCCGGGACCAACACGATTTATGTTACATTTATTTCCCTTTGGCAGTGTAATTACAGCACAGTATACCATTTTGATGATACCCAGATATATTTATTTTGGAAGCCAGATGTCACAAATCAATCCATTAAAACAGAGGCTCGTCTTAAAGACTGTAATCTCCAACCTCTAAATTCAGACAAAACTGTTAGATTCTAAAAACGTGTGATTCCTGTTAGAGTTACTGAAAGTGGAAAAGGAGCCCCTCTCCTGTCGGACAGGTGCATCCGCTCCACTTTTAAGATTCCCTTTCTGATAGTACTTATAATTAGGGTTGTATTTCGTGATTGTGAAGCACCCGCAAATCTGCTGTTACAGGCTCGGACTGCTCATACGGGATCATCTATATCATTATAGGGTCTTTTTACCTTGCAGTATGAAGCACTTTGGGATGACTATTGTGTCAATAAAACTGAACTGAATGTATGCACACACGTGCATTATACAATACATTCTGGGAGCTATCAATATAAGGTGTCAGTAGCAGTGTAGCAGCTCGGTATGCTGACAGAGACTTCTTTATTTCCCATCAATCAGTGGGCTGCATTAAAGGCATAAAAGACATTGATTGACCTCAGCAGCTCTGAGCTAATCTTGATACCAACTTGGAGGTCAGCTGGTGGCCTCTGTGTGATGATACAGACCTACATCAGGAAGTATCCAGTGGAGCCGTTCATCTGAACTTTGAACCCCAACTACAACTACAGGATTTCCCACATGCCTGTTCTTGGAGCAGAGACAGTTGGGAGCATTTCATTATTAAGAGATAAAGTTATTAGAGAAACAAAATTCAAAGAGTAGAAGCTATGCATGTTCAGGGAAAAAAGCAAAAACACAATTTTGTCTTTTCTCTTTAAGACTCTTAATTACTTAATCGATGTGACTGTAAATTCATACTGTACTTTATGTGTGAAACTGAGCATCACCAGAGCTTGATTTCAGACCTGTTACACTCTCATTTTTTTACAAATGGGTTGTCAAACTTGGAACTTTTGTAGACACTACCAACGTATGTAGGAAAGCACACATGTCAGAATCACCTACATCATACAATAAATAGTTTTTAGCCTGCCAGCTTCTGGCTACAAACTCCAAATTAAATCCAAGTGCGAGTGGACATCTCTTGCCCTCCATACATCATGCCCTACCCACACAGTCTGTCTCTTGTTGTGATCTTCATGTGAGAAAGAGGACTTGTAGCCAGTGTCCAGCTCTGAATCTCTCAGCTCTTGCTTATAAATTCATAATCGAGAAGCTCCACTGAGACGGTCAGCACGGAGGGAAATTCATAATGCATTCATATTAAAAAAAGAAGAAAAACCTCAAGAATATATCATCAGGTTTATTAAGCATGTGATGTATAATGAGTATGTGTTAAACTATGGTGAGTAGCATTAACTATTATAAACAATAACAAACATCTGGATGGAACAGCAGTTAACCCTTCGTTCTGCATTCATATTAAAAGTTGAGCTACGAAAATCTCCTGCTGGAAAGTCTAATAGCTTTTTACAACATTGAAATCTGAGTGTATTTTATAGTGTATAAAGTGCAGAAAAGTGTGTACATATATATATTATTTGTTTATTACCTTATTAAACTAGTTCCTGAGTTCCTAAATAAGGTAATAGTTTTGTCAAAGTCTCATTAGTTCCAGTTATTCATGGCTAGTTCTAAGTCTTATATTTGACACCATGGGAGGTCTCTGTCAGATATGCCTGATGGTTGTTGGTGACATCACAGTGGCTACATTTATTGCTAATATACAGCTAATGAGTTTGGCTCTATGAAGGATTTTCAGCTGTATATAATATGTTAGGAAAAACAGGTTCTGCAGTACCGAAACACAAATTGCTGCTTGACTGAATATGAGCTCCTGTTCTTACGGACAATATCTGATATGTGGTGGGGATTTAAGCACCAACACTACCACCATGTTTATGCTTAGCGCACTATAAATCTGACTGTTGCTTCTCCGTGATTGTTGTCTGCTTTTGGATCTCTCTAACACGCTTGGCCAGCGCATCCCCGTCTCCACGCACTTCGACTTGCATTTACTCCACACACACAGAACTCACCCACACACTCCCCAAAAACACAGAGATTCTTTGATGTGAAATGTGACCCAGTAAAATGAAATGGAAAAAGGCCTTTAAAGAGAAGCGTAGACGAGGAGCATATCCTCCACTGTCACCATTTTGTCGATTTGCCACACTCCATCGCTACAGCAGTTCCTTCTCTCTCTGCTTTGCTTCCCTCCTCTCTTCAGCCTCTGTCTCTCTTTCTCTGCTGTCTTCCATTAAAAATTGATTCCGGCCTGGCTGTGATGAGATGCACTGTTGGTTTTTTGTGGCTGAAGCGTGTCAGAAACTCCCACTCAGCCAGTCAGAGGACAGCAGTGACCCGTGTGCCAGGAAGTTAGTTTTGGTCTCTTTCTGTGGTCTGGCTTGTTTCATCTTTTGCCACCGACTTGCATCTAAACTTTTTACTCAGAGGATGAAACTATTGAGAAGGTTGAACAAACATCTGATTCAAACGTAGCTCATCAAAACAATTTTTTCAAAAGTATTTTTGAAATTACCTTGTGTCTTTCTATAATCCTGAAGCTAGGATTTTTACCTTTATAGTTTCCTCATATTTTATCATGGCGTGCTAAAGCTTATGGAAAGAATTTGGTATTTTATAAAATCGTGTCATCACATTGCAGCTTCATTTTACCAACATATGAATATAAATCAGTAAATAACATGCAAAAATGTTATTTTTTTCAAATAAGTATGAAAGTTTCTAAAAATGATTCTGGCTTTATGAGAGTTGCAAAAAAAAATATTGCATAAAATATTGAGCCTACTGAATCTGAAACTGGTTCCTTAAAAAAATAGTTTTTAATGATTATTTTTCTTTCTACTATTCTCAGTGTTGCTTTTCGTACCCGGCCCTGCTGACTCCCTTCTGTTGTCCTTCACTGGACGCACCGCTGTCATCGATCAGCAACAACATTAAAATTCACGACAAGTGAAGTGAATAACACTGATCATTTTGTTCCAGTACAGTTCTGCTGGTGATCATGTGAGTCTTACACATTCAGCTAAACATTGGTACAGACCAAGCACATGGAAAGCAGACGCCTCCCCCAGCAGGACAATGTGCCAAAGACTGATCAGAAACAGCAAGGATGCAACAAGGAGTCCAAAGAACTGACCCTGCTTCCACTCTACAAACTCTAATTCTTATCAAGTATTTGGGTACAACTCTGGAACAAGCCCCCACAGAGCCCCCACCACAGAGCCCCCACCACAGAGCCCCCACGGTGCAAGCCACATGACACAAAGAGTCTTTTGCCAACATACGAGTGCCAGACGCCACGGGACACCCCAGATGTCTCCTGTCCATGTCCAGATAGGTCAAACCTGGTTTAGCGGCACAACACAAAAAGTTCTCTGCTTTTAATTTTAATGTTTAATGCTGATTTATCTCAGATGTATAGTTTGCAGTTTATGTGCGCAGGCTGCCCTGCTGTGTTTTGCATTTTATTTTTCATTCAGCCAACACTATGATGCGTTCTGTTGAAAATTCCCCTCGCTCTTCTTCTCCAGTTTTCTTCTTTTCACTACAATCTGCTCATCACTGTCTACCACAGTTTCAGAAAACTACCCTGGGACACTGTGTAAAATATAAACAAAACCAGAATACAGTGACTTGCAATTCGAATAAAGCATATTTTATCAGCAATAGAACATAAAAAACAAATCAAATGTTTGAAATGAGAAATAAAATGTAGCATTTTATGAAACTATGTGCTCATTTCGACTTTGATAGCAGGAACATGTCTCAGGAAAGTTGGGCCGAGTGTGTTTTGTATCGTTGTTCAAAACAGTGAAGTTTTGGAAACAAAGGAAAGCAGCTGCTGGGACTGGACTGTTGTCGCTCTCTTGTCTGATGGAGGATTCGAGCTGCCCAACAGTCCTGGGTCTGTTTTATTGCATTTTTCATTTCATGTCGTGCCCAAGTTTTCCACTTTGCCCACTTTAAATGAGCTTTGGTCCAGAGAAACGTTTTATTTATTATTTATAGTAATTTATTATTTCACCACAATTTATTGTCAGGGCGAATGCCATCATTTAAAACAAAACAAAAAACACCACCCTGATAGCTCACCAGGTAGAGGCTGCACCTGAGCTCGCATCACCCCGGGTCATGTGCTGTTTGTCAGTCTCGCTGTCTCTCATCCATCGTCTACAGCAGACGTTCTCGTCTATAAAGGAAAAGCTGTCTTACAAAATAAAAGCTTTCAGTGGAAGCATAAATCTGCCACGAATGCAACATCAAATGGTCTCTGTATCACTCCATACCTCCTCTGTCCTCTCTCCGTTCCACTCTATCCTGCACATTTCCACACAAACCAAGCTGATGTTTGAACAAGAAAATAACTTAATGGCTTAATGGAATGCAGCGCAAAGGCAGAACACTGTTTAGTGAGTGAGAGTTGATGCAATCACGAACATTTTCTAGCTCGCAGCATTCAGGTGGATGAGTCACTCGTGTTTAATGAAAACGTCTGCTGATTCTGGTTGAGGACCAAACCATTTCTGCCTCTTTACCAATTCTCTCTCTTCCCTCATTTTCTCTTTAACCTTCCTCACCCCTCATTTATGTTCCCTCCCACCCTCCTCTCGCCACCGCTCTACATCCCTTCTTCCATCTCCAATCATAATCTTTCTCTGATCAGCTCCCCGAGATGATCGTCTGAGGTTTCTGAATCCCAGTGAAAACATCATTCTGCCATTTTTCCACATCTCATCCTTCTCTTCGCCTTTCATTCTGTCTTGTTCGGTTTCATTGTTCCTGTCATCACCATCAACCCACTTTGTCTCCCCCTCCTTTCTTTCCCCCTGTCTGCTCTGTGTCACCTCCTGTCTGCCAAGGAAAGCAATGCCGCAAGGCGCCCGCAGAGGTGAGCATCAAGCTAGTAAAAGACACTAAACACAGAGTGAAGGTTTGAAATAGAGGAGAGGGATAACGTGGAAGAGAGAAGAAGAAAAAAAGAAGGTTGTGGGAAGTCGCTGGGGAAGGATTGAAATACGTGGCTGGATCGGAAGAGGAGAGACAACAAGTGGAAGATAAAGCAAAGGTGCAACGTAGAAAAAGAGAATGAGACATGAGAGACACAGGAGAGGAAACTCCATATAGAATTTTATGAAGTAAATCTAAAATAAATAAAGATAAATAAAGTCGATATGGTTAATTAAAAAAAAGTTTATATTTCTAATGGTGGTAAAATAAGTACAAATTATGTCTAAATATTGTAATTATAGTTAAATTCAATTCAGTTTTATTTACACAGCGCCAGATCACAACAACAATCACCTCAAGGTGCTTTATATTGTAATGTAGACCCTACAATAATCCATACATAGAAAAACCCAGCAATCATATGACCCCCTATGAGCAGCACTTTGGCAACAGTGGGAAGGAAAAACTCCCTTTTAACAGGAAGAAACCTCCAGCAGAACCAGGCTCAGGGAGGGGCGGGGCCATCTGCTGTGATTGGTTGGGGTGATAGAAGGAAGACGGGATAAACACATGCTGTGGAAGAGAGACAGAAGCTGTGTCCCAAAACGTCGGCTGCATCCTCCGGAGGCCGGATTTGAAAGCCAATTACGTCACAGCCAGGCGACAAAGGCTGTCCCAATTCGCCGACTCCTTCAAATGCGGCCGACAAATGCGTCCTTCATTTCCCCGAATTTGAAGGATGGGTCGGGTGTGTCCTTCGTGGCCCACCATATCCCAGAATTCATAGCGCAGCCCAGCCAAATTTCAGCTGCCAACAATGGCGGCTGCTACTAAGTTTTAAAATGACTCTTATTAATCTTTCTGGGTCACAAAATAAACTTTTAACATATTTTAAGGCGAGAAAGTAGCTGTGTAAATTATAAATATCTGCTTGGTTTATCAAGACATCGCATATTTGCAAAAGTGCGCCGACGTTTTCGGAGACGTCTGTTACCCACCAGCTCGATAGCAAGCCGGGAGCTCAAGGGTCACTGGAGCCGGCAAGAGCAGCGGACTCCTGGCTTCATTGTTTTCAGACCCCGCTGTCTTTCGCTACTCAGGTTAAACGTGATATATACACTGAACAAAAATATAAACGCAACACTTTTGTTTTTGCTCCCATTCCCCATGGGATGGACGTAGAGACCTAAAATTCATTCCAGATACACAATATAACCATCCCTCCCAAACAGTGGTCACAAATCAGTCCAAATGTGTGGTAGTGGGCACATCTGCTATATTGAGATAATCGATCCCACCTCACAGGTGTGCCACATCAGGATGCTGATCTGACATCATGAGTAGTGCACAGGTGTACCTCAGACTGCCCACAACAAAAGGCCACCCTGGAATGTGCAGTTTTGTCTCACAGCAAAATGCCACAGATGCCACAAGCAATGAGGGAGCGTGCAATTGGCATGCTGACAGCAGGAATGTCAACCAGATCTGTCGCCCGTGCATTGAATGTTCATTTCTCAACCATAAGCCGTCTCCACAGGCGTTTCAGAGAATATGGCAGCACATCCAACCGGCCTCACAACCGCAGACCTCGTGTAACCACACCAGCCCAGGACCTCCACATCCAGCAGGTTCACCTCCAAGATCGTCTGAGACCAGCCACCCAGACAGCTGCTGGAACAATTGGTTTGCACAACCAAACAATTTCTGCACAAACTGTCAGAAACCGTCTCAGGGACGCTCAACTGCATGCCCGTCGTCCTCATCGGGGTCTTGACCTGACTCCAGCTCGTCGCCGTAACAGACTTGTGTGGGCAAATGCTCACATTCGATGGCGTCTGGCACGTTGGAGAGGTGTGCGCTTCACGGATGAATCATGGTTCACATTGTTCAGGGCAGATGGCAGCTGAGAATGTCCCAGTTCTTGCATGGCCAGCATACTCACCGGACATGTCACCCATTGAGCATGTTCGGGATGTGCTTGACCGGCGTATACGACAGCGTGTACCAGTTCCCACGAATATCCAACAACCTCGCACAGCCATTGAAGTGGAGTGGACCAACATTCCACAGGCCACAATTGACAATCTGATAGACTCCATGCGACGATGTGTTGCACTGCATGAGGCAAATGGTGGTCACACCAGATACTGACCGGTTCTGGGTCCCCAGACCCCCAATAGCGCAAAAAACTGCACATTCCAGGGTGGCCTTTTGTTGTGGGCAGTCTGAGGTACACCTGTGCACTACTCATGATGTCAGATCAGCATCCTGATGTGGCACACCTGTGAGGTGGGATGGATTATCTCAATATAGCAGATGTGCCCACTACCACACATTTGGACTGATTTGTGACCACTGTTTGGGAGGGATGGTTATATTGTGTATCTGGAATGAATTTTAGGTCTCTACGTCCATCCCATGGGGAATGGGAGCAAAAACAAAAGTGTTGCGTTTATATTTTTGTTCAGTGTAAGGTAACTCAGTGTAACTCGGATAACTTAAAAATGTAATTGTTTGCCTTTTTTCTGTGTTTTATTTGTTCCGGAGTAAATCGGTTTGGCTGAGATCAAAGTTATTAGATTAAATACAACGTTATTAATCCATCGAGTGGGTTCCTCCGGGATTTTCACACAGCTGAATAAACGTTAAACAGAAAACTGATTAAACAGAAGTGTGAGACGGTCGAGAATTTACGCCAGTGTCCTGTTATAGTTTAGATAGCAAGGAGCAGACGACCGAGTTTATTAAACTCCACCGACACAGCGGTGACGCAAATCTGAAGGCTAGACCGTCCCATTTCACAGCCTCACACTTCCGGCCTTCTCGGTCTTTGAAGGACCCGGCCCACGTAGAGCGCGAAGGCCGGGTCCTCCGAAGGATGCAACCGACGTTTTGGGACACAGCTAGAGATTAATAACAGGTATGATTCAATGCAGAGAGTTCTATTAACACATACTGAGTGATGACGAAACACCCAGTGCATCATGGGAATCCCCCAGCAGCCTACATCTATTGCAGCATAACTAAGGGAGGATTCAGGGTCACCTGGTCCAGCCCTAACTATATGCTTTAGCAAAAAGGAAAGTTTGAAGCCTAATCTTAAAAGTAGAGATAGTGTCTGTCTCCTGAATCCAAACTGGAAGCTGGTTCCACAGAACATGCTAGGTTTGGGAAAACACCAAACACATTTCCAATAAGCCTGCACAGTTAGGGTTAGGTCAAAGTAATTTTCTTGACTCTATTGAAAATTTCCAAATGATCCTTCTCATCATACTGCTAGAATTTAACAGAGATGCCCTCTTTGAAGCAGGAGAATATCAGAGAGTGAAGAAGCTTATAAAATAAGAGAGGGAGAAAATAAGGAAGGAGTAGTACAAATGGCTAGTAGATGGAGCTATCCTTTTCTCTCATCTCTTCCTACATCAGAAAGTAGGATGGAGGCAGAGAAGAAGAATAGTAGAGGTTTAAAAGGACTGAGTAAAAATAAAAAGAAGAAAAAGTAGGAGGTGAGGGGACAAATGGGCACTGATTTGGCTCAGTGACTAAGGACAGAGGGCTTTGGGGGGTGCGAGGGTGTCCCTGGGTAGCATCTGCTTTGTGCAAGACTGCTCAAATTACCCAGAGGGCCTCGGGGCTGTGTGGAGCAACCAGAACTAGACTCCTCTGTTCTGTTCCGTCTCTGACCCTTCATCAACTCTCCTCAGTTCACACTGTGGCCTGGAAAGACCGGAAACATGTTTTCTCCAACACCGTTCTGCATTTAAGAACAAAAACGCAAAGCTGTTCTTCAGTGATGTGTGCAGAGTGTGGGTGTGTGCTGTAAAGTAAAGCGAAAAATAAAAGAAGGTTTAACGAGCCCAAATGACCTGATAGACAGAGGCAAACCAGACTGCTGAGGCCCAAATATATCCACAGATGAATTTACAATGCCTTGCCACTTTTGTATATCTGTTGTATATGTATAATGATAGACAATGCATATTTAAATGCCGCACCCCCTCATTAATGGGTGGGCCAGTCTCCATCACCATAGAGTGATTCTAAAAAGCATTTTTGATTTTTATGTTACGCTCTCCGTTTGTGTTTGTTTCACATGTAATAATTCAGTCTGTTTTCTTTGTTTTCTTTCCTTCTTTTCTCCTGTGCAACCCTCCTCTGCCAAAACCCTTCTTCCTTTTTCTTCTTCCTTGTTTCCTTTCCTCACTGTCTTTAGTCTTTTCTTCTTTCTCCTCTCCATTTCAACGCATCCTCTTTGCCTCCTTCTCTCCTTTCAGTATTCCTCTTCTTTTTTTTTTTTTCTTTTTTTTTCGCCTGTCCCATTTGGTTCTTTAGCCATCAGAATTGTTGTCTGAAGACCAACAAGGATACCCAATGGATTTACTTTGCCAAATGGATCATCGTGGCATTGCCGTATTGGTCCATTTGGTCGATCTTTGTTTTTATTGTTTATTATATTTTATTTTCAGATGTTACAGACGGGACAGACATGAGTGAGAGATAGGAAAGGGAGAAAGAAAGAGGAAGGAAAGGAAAAACAGAAGGGGAGAGGGACAGTGAGAAAGGGGGGGAGAAAAAAAAAATCTCCTGGATCACCTGTTGAGAGAAGAATAGAAAACAAGCAAAAAAAGACAAAAAAAAGAAAAGAAACAAAGCAACATACTAAACACAACACCATCGCATTAATCTAGCTAAGTGTAAACAGCAGTAAATACTAAATATTCAATGTTGTTGTGCAGCACGCAGGACAGATGTGCTTCGAAGTAGCAGCCAAGAAAGGTGTAATTTGGGTCTACGAGCAGTGAACACCCGTGTGCATACCTGTGTGGATCAGCGCGCTTGTATTCCAAAGGTTTCTCCATGTAACGATCTGCTAGGGAGTGTGGGGGGGCCACAGTGACCGAGCCCCAGGCCGAGAGGCCGGGGGCACCCCACCCCCGAAGGGGCCCGAGCGAGCCCCAGGCTCCAGGCCCCGATAAGCGGCCGCCAAGGAGTGAGCCGGTGTGTACCTGGACGCCCACCCCCAGACACAAAGAACCACCAACGCACCGACACCTGAGGGAGTCCGCCACCGGCAGGGGAAGTGGTGGTAGGTGGAGATAGGCCTCCAAACCTTGGAGGGCCTGAGGTGTCCCCAGAGAGGTGGTGTCTGATACCCAACCTGACATATAGACACAGACATACGGGCACACACAGACACAAACATCCATTCCCACCCTCATGCTCTCATATGCACTCACTCCACACTCAACCAACGTGGAGACAGACATAAAGAGACGCTGTACACACAATCACACTCCCCAAGCGTACTCTACAAACCGGGTCAGTATTCCTTTTCATCTTTATCTACCCTACAGATTTCTTATGCTTGACCCCCGTCCACCCCAGAGTTTCTCTCCTTTCCTCAGAGCAGAATTAAGATTCCAGAAGCCGACACAAAATGCTGCCTGAGTATCTGGTGTTTTTTTTTTTTTTTGTTTCTGTCTCTCTGCTGTCATCCGAACAAGCTCTGCATCACATCAAAGTGCACATTTGGCAACAGTTACAAAACACACATTTGATATCCTCTGTTTGTATTACTACAGAGTTTGATCTCGCATAATATCACAAAGTGCCATGACGTAACTGGCAGAGCAGAACAGTGGATGTGGTAATCCTGTCAGCGCTCGGTGGATGATTGTAATGTTGTCAAACTGTGACCGGGTTTGTCTTTGGGATGATAAAAGTATCGTATGCAAACCAGAGGAAGGAATTTCACACTGGCTGTCGGCCAGATGCTGCCGTGTTCTGCTCTGCGGTTTCTTCTGGTCAGCGTGTTTTCTGCACTCTGTTCTGCATCCATATACATATAGATATATCTACATATCTGTCAGCACAGTTATGTTAAACAAGACAACTCCTAAATCGCTTCATATCAAAACGTGGATATTTATGCACGTGAGATTAGACTGTTTTTGAAATGACTGGTAGTATTGGTTATGACGTCTGTATAAACAAATGTAAAACATTTATTGGTTCCAGTCTTTTAAACATAGATATTGGTCACACTTGATAAAACAGATTCATGAGCAGATTAATTAATCAGTTAAGTGCAGGCTTGTTATGTTTTCTGGTTAATGCTGGGCTTTATCCAGGTGTGATTGATCAAGGTATATTTAAATTTGTTACACCCCAGCCCAGGAGAAACCGGTGTGCAACACAAGGGAAAAAAGAAAATGCCCCCACACTCCCTGCTCTCAAGGAAGCAAAAACTGCCACAGAGTTACAACATCCAGTCAGTTTATCAAGTCCCAAAAGGTAGCGGGTGTCAGGGTGAGCATGGCCCAGAACAACAAACAAAACTCTCTAGAAATGAAATGCAACCTGCTTACCTACATGGAAAAACCCCAAAAGAAAATACAGGTCTCTCACCTGCCTCCCCAACCAAAAACAGGAGACAAGGTTCCAAAAGAAAATGGCTTCTCACCCCTACAGATACTGAGTAAAAGTATTTACAACCATTTACAACAAAACTATTTACAACACAGCAAAAGCTTCTCATTCCAGAACACAGATTCATACGCAGCCGCATGCACAGTTCGTTGGGAACAGGAAGTAGGCGAGGGGTCGCGCCGGTTCAGAAGGGTCCTCATTTATAGCCAGCCTCTCCCAGTCCTCCACCAATGGTCAGCCTCCACCTGGAACTCACATAACATCAATGACACAGGACACAAACTATGCCACCCTGTGGTGTTGCAGACGAAAACACAGTGCAAAACATCCATAACACTGAATCATAACAAATTATAGAAACATTACGGGTCATACGTTGCTTCAAGGACAAGACATGAAGAGCGCAGGTCTTGGATATTTGGAGTCGAAATTTCTTTCAGCACATGTTGAGTTGGATTAGAGTTGAGTGACAGACGCATTACATTGATTTTTAATGAGGAGTGATCCACTCAGGTTTCATATCTCTGCATATATGACACTACAGGCTTTTAAATGTTGATGAAGATGTTAATTATAAGCTGCAGCTTCGCGTTTAGTTCAAACAGTAACTCCAGAATCGGTGATGAGAGTACAAACGGAGACCGCAGCCTTACCAGTGTTAGGGTTCAACGTGCAGAAGTGTTTGTGAGCAGGACACAGAACCACAGCTGACCACACAGCTGATTTTACTCCAGCTGTAGGAGGAATCAATTCCGACCCCCCCCCCATTTGTTTGCAGTGTTTGTTAACATATGCAGGTGAGAGCATGCCTGCACTCGTCCTAATAGCAAGAGTGCAGGGATGTTCCAATAAGCGGACAGATTTAGCTGGTTAAGACTTTGCTCCTTACAGATGCCTGCAGGCCTGGATTTCTGCTACGTGTCGAGTTGGGACACAAATAGAATGAACTCGCTGTCACGCTGGGCCTCGGGCTCCTTAAATCATGCTCTCCTGTCAGGTTAGGAGCCCAGAAGAAACAAGAACAATATCCCAATAATATGACCTCCTTTAGCAGTGCTGATCTAATTACCATCACCTCTGATTCTTACAAAGGAGCCAGTACTAGTCTATTCAAGACAGAGACACGATTACAGGTAGAAAAACCTTAAAATGTGTTAAAAAGGGAAGGTGCACTGTAGCTGACAACAACATGTTTGTTACTAGTTACTGCCATATCAGCTTATAACCTGCACAGTGTCTTGGACCTGCTTTTTTTCTCTGCTTTTTCAGGAAGCAGGTGCACTTTAGCACAATTAAAGACTATATTATTATCGATGGTAATGTTATTGTTATTAAAGATGTTATCTACTTATTAGCATAAGCTATCTTCTAACTTCCAGTCTGTCACTCAGACTGTAGTTAGGTGTCACTGTGACCCTCTGGTGGTCTCAATAAAGGAGCTGATGTTATAGACAGGGGTGCACATAAGCTCAGGCGCTGTCAAAATAAAAGACGCGCACCAGATAAGAAGTAGCAACGTGCGTTTGCGTGGATATAAAAGGCAGTGTTTTTGTCCACTAGAGTGGGATTTTCACGGCATATTCTGCACCACATCGCTGTGCGTTCATCATTTGTTTGAAGCCAGCTCACCTCCTGCATCCACTTTTCCGAGAATACGCGCTTCTTTTGCGGTTCGGACTTCTTCTGACATGTCTTTGGAGATGGAGGAAAACCAAAGTAATTGCTTAAAGGAGCTTGCTTCTTCAGCGTCTTTAAGAGTTCTAAACAAATGTCTGTCCTCCTCCAGAAAATCTTATGTACGCAAACGCGCGTTGCAACTTCTTATCTGGTGCGCGTCTTTTATTTTGACAGCAAGTGCGCACCTGCGGACCACTTATACGCACCCCTGGTTATAGAGTCAATGCATAGGGAGGCAGTCCAGGTAGATGGATGGGAGGGCCAAACATTACCTGTGGAGATCATTAATTGTCAAACTAGTTGTTAGTTTTTTGTTGATCCATCAGAATTCTTTCACATCATGATCACCATCACAACTAAAGTCCTCCGTTCTAACCCAGAACCTGATCTTTTGAATAATTTAACCAAGTTGTTCCTGCTGCTAAATTTAATAATAAATAAAGTAGGGACACTAATTCAACTGTTTGTTATATTCAGAGAGGACAAATACAGCCATTAGGTTGGATCTTTGCTGTGCTGTTTCACAAGTTTGAACCATTTTCAGGTATTTTAGTGTTTCTCAGTCATTCTCGATTGGCCTTCCTTGGAGTCAGGAGATGTCCTACGCATGTTTGTAACAGTTCGACTGAAGAATTACTTTTGTTCAAGGTTTTAATGATTCTTTGGTGTTGGGACAGCGGGTCTGTGTGGAAGAGGGGGGCATCAAAACTTGTAACTTGTGTTTTTCCCTCAAAGCCAATGCATTTGGTCTCTGTGAGAAATCATTTGCATGTAGAGTTTTTAGAAAATGCTTTGCAAAATCCATTTAAAGTTACAAATGTTAAATGGTGAACCCTGTAACTGGTGTCTTGCTGTAGATTCGACACCATTCTTTCAGCTGTGCAAAGAAATTCGGATTCGCTGTTTGCCGGTGTGCTGGACAGGGGAACGAACGTTCCCTGCAGTTGTCCTCTAAGTGTAGTCTTGGCTGGGCTCTACTTTGCTTTAGTACATTCTTCTGGAGTGACGTAGGGGTCACCTACATTCTCTACGCTTGTATCTGCCAAGCTTTCATGCTCCTGTTTCCTCTCATGCTTGACTTTTTAACGTGTGATGGGAGCACCAGGCTGCAGTTGTACTGCCTGCACAAAAAGCAGGTCAGTGGTGAAATGAATGTTGTTGCTTTGATCCCTGCACTGGTATATTAGGACAGCGTTGCAGCCGAGTCAGGCCTGAAGCTAAACAGGAGAGCCGTGACGTGCGTTAATTCCCACAGTGCCTCAATCAGTAAACAGTAACACCGCCCGCGCTGGCACAGTAGACGAGCTGTACGGCATCTGGCTGCTGCAGGAAATGGAAAAATAAAATGATAATGATTAATAAAAGAGCAAGCGTTTTAAATTCGATGAATGGGTAACGTTTCAAAAACATGGATAACCAATGCATTCCAGTGATCTCAGTATTCATCAGGGTGTAATGGAGGAGGAAAAACAGCGCACCATATGGCATATTACGCTAAAATATGGGCAGCAAAGCAGTCTTAATGTTCCTGCTTCCTCCCCGAGGGTTTTACCAGCGTGGCCCTGTTTTGGAAACACGTTTTCAATTTAAACCTGACATACACCATTAGCTACCAAGAAAAAACACCAACTTTTGACTTTTGGCTCTTTTCTTCCCCCTCGTCAAACCTGAGCTGTCCTCCCTCGTTTCTCGGTAAAATGAAATTATACATTTTGTTCCCCCGTGGATGCCCAGGCTCCCTCCGTGCCTGCACCTTGTGATTCTACGAGCAGCGGCAGCTTTTTCATGCTGACGGTTTTTATTCATGCAGCCTCTCTGACCCCATGACACAGATTGTCTATCTGGCTCTCCAGGAGGCCTGGCTGTAGTAAAAGCTAGTAATGTGGAGGTAATTAGTGGGATTTTTAGCCATGTCCTGTTTCATCCTTATGCAACAGGACAACATGGTGAGAAGTTATTTCATGAGGACTGGTTTGCTCCAAAAAAACCCAGACTTTTCTCTAATTTGGTTTTTTTTTTTTTTTTTTGTTTACATCACTTTGAGAATCTCCACCACAGAGTGCTGCTGTTTTAACTCGACACATTTAGATCGTGCAGTGTGATTACGTAGTTCAGCCTCAAGCTTTATGGTTCAACTAACCTTCTCAGGATGCTTTCATATTTGCATAAGCAGTTAATGGAAATAGCAGGTTGATACGATGTGTCTAAGAATTATAGGAATTAATTCACAAAAATCCCTGATGCTCAGGCCCAGTGAGGGTCCATTAAAGTCTAATAGACAGTGTTTTCTTTTCATTAGCCAACAAATTTGGATAATCAAATTCAACCAAATACTGCCATTATACCTTACTGTTTAATATGAACTTACATCCAACAGAGTATGTTTTTATTTTCCAGTCAGCGTGGCGGTGCACTGGTTAGCTCCGTTGCCTCAAAGCAACAATAAAAGAAGAATGGAAGAAAATGAATGGATGGAGGATGGATAGACCAAACGTACAGAAAAAAAAAATTGAAAAGTTTCTTACTCATTAATCAAATAACAAACCTTTTGAATTTGAGCCGCCACACTGGACTCTGAAAAGTCTGAAACTAATCAAGCACAACATTCAGTCCTTAAAACTAAATTTGGCATTTTAATCAAAATATATAGCTTAGTACTTTACCATTTCTTTAAAAATTCATGGATAACAAAAATAAATATATTTTAAAATTAAAATGTCAATTTGATGAAAGAGTTTGCACATCCAGGTGGATTAACCATTACAGTCATTTTTGGTAATGACCAGTACTGTTACTTTAGGGTAGCTGCGGCATGAACCTGGGTGTTTATCTTATAAATTCGTTAAGCGCTATACATCCCATTTCAGTTCGTATCAGCTTTTTACACAGTTATTTGTACTCTGATGAAGCCCAACTGCTGTGACTTGACCACCTCATCTCTTGCTATACTTGATGATGCACGCTTCATTCACAATTTTTTCAAAACATTTTTTTTTAGGATTTAACAAACAAACCGTCCAACTTTGACTGTCAGAAGAGCTTCAAGCCTTTAAGGCAGGAGTTCTCAAACTTTGGGGGCCAGGGTCCCTTATCAATCATAATATTCAGTCCTTATGGACCCCGTTTATAATCCTCATGTTGATCAAACTCTGAGTGCTTTGTGATGAGACACTGCTTTAGCTTGGCTGGCTTCATTGCTTCGCTTGCTAACACTTGCAGACACAAACGAAGGAATATGTATATGTGTATATATATATATATATATGTGTATACATATATATATATATATATATATATATATATATATATATATATATATATATATATATATATATATATATATATATATATATGTATATATATGTATACATATATATATATATATATATATATATATGTATATATATGTATACATATATATATATATATATATATATATATATATATGTATATATATGTATACATATATATATATATATATATATATATATATGTATATATATGTATACATATATATATATATATATATATATATATATATGTATATATATGTATACATATATATATATATATATATATATATATATATATGTATACATATGTATACATATATATACATATGTATACATATATATATATATATATATATACATATGTATACATATATATATATATATATATATATATATATATACATATTCCTTCGTTTGTGTCTGCAAGTGTACTCTCAGTGGCAAGGGAACAATAAGAGAACAGCACCACCAAGGCTGGAGACGGAGCAATACTGGAAGAGCATATGGGAGAAGGACGCAACCCATAACAGCAATGCTCAGTGGCTAGAGGATCTGAGGGCAGACCACAGCGACCTCCCTGAACAGGGTCCAGTAACCATCACAGTGGCAGATATCCAAGAAAGGGTCTCCAGTATGAAGAGTTGGACAGCACCAGGGCCCGACATGGTTCACGCCTACTGGCTGAAGAAGCTGACTGCACTCCACGAGCGTCTGGCAGCACAAATGAACCAGCTGCTAGTTAACGAGAGACACCCGGAATGGCTAACTGAAGGCCGGACGGTCCTGATCCCCAAGGACCCCAAGAAGGGAGCGGTCCCCTCCAACTACCGACCAATAACCTGCCTCAGTACTACATGGAAGCTCCTGTCAGGCATCATATTGGCTAAGATGAACAGGCACATGGGTCAATACATGAGCGGGACACAGAAAGGAATTGGCAAGAATACCAGAGGCGCAAAACACCAGCTACTGGTAGACAGAACAGTCAGCCGAGACTGCAAGACCAGACTGACCAACCTGTGCACTGCCTGGATTGATTACAAGAAGGCCTATGACTCAATGCCCCACAGCTGGATACTGGAATGCCTAGAATTGTACAAGATCAATGGGACCCTAAGAGCCTTCATCAGGAACTCAATGGGGATGTGGCGTACAACACTAGAGGCCAACTCCAAGCCCATAGCACAAGTCACCATCAAGTGCGGGATCTACCAAGGAGATGCTCTGTCCCCACTGCTGTTCTGCATAGGCCTGAACCCCCTCAGTGAGATCATTAACAAGACTGGCTACGGATACCGACTACGGAACGGAGCAGTTGTCAGCCACCTCCTGTACATGGATGACATCAAGCTTTATGCCAAGAGTGAACGAGACATCGATTCACTGATCCACACTACCAGGCTATACAGCAATGACATTGGAATGTCGTTCGGACTGGAGAAGTGTAGTCGGATGGTAACAAAGAGAGGGAAGGTAGTCAGAACTGAGGGGATTGAACTACCAGAAGGCAACATTGCAGACATAGAGGACAGTTACAAGTACTTGGGGATCCCGCAGGCGAATGGGAACCATGAAGAGGCCACTAGAAAAGCTGCAACCACCAAGTACCTGCAGAGGGTCAGGCAAGTCCTGAGGAGTCAGCTGAATGGTAAGAACAAGATCCGGGCCATCAACACGTACGCCCTGCCCGTGATCAGGTACCCTGCTGGGGTAATAGGCTGGCCAAAGGAGGAGATAGAAGCCACTGACATAAAGACAAGAAAGCTCCTTACCATGCATGGAGGGTTTCACCCCAAGTCCAGCACCCTGAGGCTGTACGCTAAGCGGAAGGAAGGGGGCCGGGGACTGGTGAGTGTCAGCACCACAGTCCAGGATGAGACAACGAACATCCAAGAATACATTGGGAAGATGGCCCCAACTGACCGAGTGCTCAGTGAATACCTCAGGCAGCAGAAACCCAAGAAAGAGGAGGGAGACGTGGAACCATCATGGAAGGACAGGCCCCTGCACGGTATGTACCACCGGCAGATAGAGGAGGTGGCTGATATCCAGAAATCCTACCAGTGGCTGGACAAAGCTGGACTGAAAGACAGCACAGAGGCACTAATCATGGCAGCACAAGAACAAGCTCTGAGCACAAGATCCATAGAGGCTGGGGTCTATCACACCAGGCAAGACCCCAGGTGCAGGCTGTGTAAAGATGCCCCAGAGACAATCCAGCACATAACAGCAGGGTGCAAGATGCTAGCAGGCAAGGCATACATGGAACGCCATAACCAAGTGGCCGGCATAGTGTACAGGAACATCTGTGCCGAGTATAATTTGGAAGTCCCGAGGTCAAAATGGGAGATGCCCCCAAGGGTGGTGGAGAATGACCGAGCTAAGATCCTGTGGGACTTCCAGATACAGACGGACAAAATGGTGGTGGCTAACCAACCGGAAGTAGTGGTGGTAGACAAACAGAAGAAGACGGCCGTAGTGATCGATGTAGCGGTTCCGAATGACAGCAACATCAGGAAGAAGGAACACGAGAAGCTGGAGAAATACCAAGGGCTCAGAGAAGAGCTCGAGAGGATGTGGAGGGTGAAGGTAACGGTGGTCCCCATGGTAATCGGAGCACTAGGTGCGGTGACTCCCAAGCTAGGCGAGTGGCTCCAGCAGATCCCGGGAACAACATCGGAGATCTCTGTCCAGAAGAACGCAGTCCTGGGAACAGCTAAGATACTGCGCAGGACCCTCAAGCTCCCAGGCCTCTGGTAGAGGACCCGAGCTTGAAGGATAAACCGCCCGCAGGGGCGTGCTGGGTGTTTTTATATGTGTGTTATCCAACATTGTCTTTATCTTGGACAACATCCGCCTCTCCGACACCACCTTGTGGGAGTCCAGCTCCATCCCCACAACATTACTGGCCTTACGGATCAGTTTATCAAGTCTGTTGGCATCTGCTGCCCTAAGCCTGCTCCCCCAGCATGCAACAGCATAGAGGATCGCACTGGCCACAACGGACTCGTGTTTATAAGTGTTTATGTGTGTTTATAAGTCTGTATTTGTTTAACTAACTGCTGTTATGTCACTGTTACACCTCTACTAAGCTTTGTTACATTATTACAGTTATCACATATTTATTATGTGTTTATTGGCATTTAATTATGCACTTATTAAAAGCCAAGTCTGGCCTCAGTAAACTCTATTGTGGTTCACCTCGTGGGAAGCATTATTGCCGTGTCTAAACTAAGCAGCTTTAGTTTGCTGGCTCGTTGACGGCTTCAATATGGACTGAACTGTATGTGAGAACGATTTCCAGTTAAACTGTTATATCCATAAACTCTACACGTCTGGTCCTTGATGTGCATTAACAAGTCCCAGTGTGGCCCTTCATGAAATTGAGTTTGACACCTCTGATACACACTGATTAACACTTAACTATGGACTTATTAACACTTAACTAGCATTTGTTAATAAAAAGCTTTATCCACCCTCTGTTTTTATATCTGCTCGGGCTGTTTAGATTCATGTCAGGAGTAAAACTGGCGTTTAATACCCATTAGAGGTAGAGTTTAACTCCCATGCACTGTCTTGATGTGCACCTTTATTTTGATATTCTAGGCATGTGGACTGTCTGTTGGCGTGTGTCGCTGTTTGTGGTCCTGACTTCTCCTCAGTGGTTCTCAGCCAGTCGAGTGTGCATTTTGGAGCCACAATCAGATTAAGGCTGAGCATCTCCTTCTGATCGCTGCTCTCTGCTCTGCACCGCCAACTCAATCTGATCTGGCCACAGCCTCAGGCCACCTCTCTGATCAAACACACACACACACACACACACACACACACACACACACACACACACACTCACACACTTAAATATAGAATGGAGGTTCACTCACACACTGCACACTGCACACACACAAGCTCCACAAATACATTCATACATACTCACAATTTCCTTTTTTGAGTCCTTTGAATCATTCATGAAGAAGAGATGGCAGAAATCAACACAGAATCAATCTGGCACACACGCACGCACACACACACACACACACACAAAGACGCACACATAGAGACTCACGCATGCATGGGTGCTTTCAAAACACACCCAAGGCGTGTGCCGCATCCCCTGAGTCACACACACAAGCATACACACACAAAAAGTACTCAGGCCAACCAACAAAGACGCACACCACTTACTGTCTCCCCACACACACACACACACACACACTCACCCACGCACACACATGCTACACCGCTCACTTTAACAGGCTGTACCTTCGGTGGTTGGATGCTGCAGCTCATAGTGAGTGTCAGCAGCCTGACTGTCTGGGAGCACAGGGGACGAGAGACACTGAAATGGACTTCTTATGCCAGGGAGAGAGAGAGCGTGGGCTGGTGTGGCATGCAGTGAAAGGGAGTAGATGAAGAGAAGCAATCTGCTGTGAGAGATAAAAGGAAGGGGAGAGAGGGCAGCGGAGGGTTGCGTTACGTGGACACATGGGTAGAATAGACAATCGTGTGCTTTTCAGGCTGGAGACACAGGGAGTGCAAAAGGAATAAAAACGATCAGTTTAGATTGGACGTATTTCCTGATTTATATGGCGTGCAGCATGGGCTTATGTTCTCCAGTGACTTTGAGCTCTCATACTTGATGTAGTTGTGTGCAAACATTTTTTCTGTGTAGTAACAAATTATGAAACATTTCAAATACTCTCAGGTTAAGTCCGACTTGCAAACAGACGGCAGGTTCCTACCTGTCCAGGTTGCTGACAACTCTTGTTGTAGTGCTGTTCCTCTGCCTAAATATGGAAAACTCTAAGTATTGCTTTCATTAATTTTTCAAATTAAGTTCTATAATGTAGAAATAATTCACTGGAAGTGTCTTATAGACTGAAAGAATGCAAGAAATTGCAATAGAGTATCATCAAAATGTATTATCAGTGATGCAATAGCAACACTGTGTATGGTCATTGTGGAGATACTCACAGATATATTCACTTTAGCTTCGACCACAGCCGATTATTGGGACAAAGGTTCAATGTGGGGTCTGTTGGATATTTATGTTCTGGTTCAAAGTCATTGCTTCTCAGTGCTGCTTTCTATCTCTGTCTTATGTTTTGGGATTAAGCACACAAAGGACTTCCATGTGAACAGTGCCACGCAGCTACATGTAAAAAACACTTCAGGTCTCATACATACATCCAGGCTTGTTTTTCTGATGCCATATGTCACAATAACATGTAAAACTAAATGGGAAACCAATTTATCTCTCACAAACATGATCTAGGTCATTTTGGGCCACTTAACACACGTACATGTACAAATACAGTTACAGACCCATACAGTTTACAAAGGTACTTCATACACATCCAGTTTCAAACTGCCTCCATCTCACTCTGTGATACTTTAGTGGCTAGGACATATACTGCAAGGATCTGTTAATATTAGTTAGAACAGTTAACATGATGCCCCAGCCATACACAAAACTCCAACAAATCCACACAATAGATTCATTATGATTTTAACATTTTCAAATTTAAAATCGCTACTTTTGTTTGTCTCAGAATGAAGTTTGTACCGGAGTAGACAGGTGATCCTTTCTTCAGTTTGCTTAAGGGTTTCTCTGCAACCAACAGAAATGTGTAGTAAACACATAATCGAGTCGATTACAGTGTTTACAGCCTCTAAGTGGTATATTCATACCACCAACAGGCAGGTCAGCTCCAGGGTAGCCACAGTGGGGGACTATTATGTCCTCTGTATAGCAGAAAACTTTAAGCACTGTACATACACTGAGAAGTTAGGATGAAATAATCATGTGAAAAGAAAAGGGGTGGTGGGACTTTGCAAGCTCTCTTTATATACCACCATGCAGGATGAGTTCTGGAGGAGGTCAGAAAAAGAGAATAGAAGGGGAACGTATGCAAAGAAGAATAGAGCTGAAATGTGGCGCGATAGAAAGGCAGGAGATACGTGTATGGAGAGAAAGCCTGTAAGGCATGTATTTTACACAGGTGACGCAGAGGCCATGGAAACAGATAAGGAGAAGAACAGAGTACAGCTGCATTCACACTCTGGCTTCGGGAGGCTCTTACTCTGTTGTTTGTTACATTTACGAGCTGCAAACAACGGCTCATTGTGAGACGGTTCGTTCAGACAGGCTCGAAGATGAAATTCATCATGGCTCTAATGAATATGTTTTCATACCAATCTGTGTAATAAAACACTAAAAGCAGAGCTTTTAATGTGGTCACGTTCAGCCTGCACCTGTCCCCTTCCACCTGTTCCATTGTCAGTGCCAGTGCTAACTTCATAACTGCAGTGAATATTCATGCCTGGCCACTTTCACTGCAGTACAACAAAAATAAGTGCCTTTGTTACATCTTACAGTACTTTTCCCCTGCTAGCAGTTGTTGCTACTTTCTGTAATGTGGCGGTCCCCAACCCCTGGGCCTCGGACCAGTACCGGTCCGTGAGTTGTTTGGTACCGGGCTGCGAGAGTTGAGGCTCAGGTGTGAAATGTATGGTTTTCAGGGTTTTTATCGGTTTTCAGCGTTATTTTGTTATCGTTTTGATCGTTTACTCTGTTTTCCTGGGTCTTTTCACGTGTGTTATGAATAAATTTTCTTTTTTTCGGTACCGGTACCGGTCCGTGGCGCAAAAAAGGTTGGAGACCGCTGCTGTAATGGACTGCTCAGACAGTTTCTCGTACCATAACCAAAAAAGTTTCATAAGCCAAACATTGTAATTTAAAGAAACTTTCCTGTAGAAATATAAGATGCGTATATATTTTATTGGTATTGGAAACAAGTATTTGATTAATTATCAGTAAATTTTTACATTAAAGATGTCAAATATATATCCAAAATATTGGGAAACCCCTCTGTTACAGCAGCCAAAACAGTAACACAACCAACAACAAAATAAAGTATTAGGTTCATAAAGTAAAGCATCTCAATGAAACAAGAATATGACAAAACTAAATAGCTAAAGTGAAGTTACTCAAGTAGAAAATAGCTTAATAAAATGAAACGGTATCAAAATAAAAATAAAGTCGCTCGTTAGGGAAACAAATCTAAATAAAACAATCTGGCAACGGCTCCATAATGTAAAACAGCTCAATTACAAAAAAAGGAAAGGAATCAAAGTAGCATACTAAAAGTAAAGTAAGTGGCAGATGGCAATAAAGCGTCTCAGTATATTCAGAGTGTAACGTGCAGTGAGCAGTGCAGGGTGGCATGAGAGTACAGACAAGCAGGCAGCTGTTTGCAGCATTCACCTTTATGATGTCACAAAGTAGCCATATCACAGGTTTTTATCACCTTGTCTCGTTAATATTTTGCAACATTTTACAACCTCAAGTATGGAATTAACAACAGATTATAGACGGTTAGTGTGCACAGTCCACACCTATGATCGGTGTGGACATACAGGTTTGTATTAACAGCTTCATTTGAAGGACTAATCTGTGTGCTTTTCCTGCTTTATCCAAGCAAAGATAATCAGCTGGAGAGGCACAGTGAAGATCGGGGGGGTTCACGAGCTCCAGCTCCGTACAGAGACTGGCTGCTGTGACAGGATGATAATAGTAATGACTCACAGTTGTGGCCCCATGTCATATTACGCGGGTCTTTAAGAAGGATTTATGTACCCTTCATTAGCGAAAGCATTCCCTGAGAGGGTATGGACGGTGTTTGGGGGTGCGATTGTCTCGCCTTTGAAACGGTCACTTAACAGGACAATTCTGTCATTTACTGTCTTTAAACTGACTTTGATGCGTCAAGAAGGCAACAAAACAGCAATAAGACAGAGTCTGTGTATCAGGGTTTTTTTTTTCAGCCTGATTGAGTTGACACTTACAATCTGTTCACGACTGTATTGCTGTTAACTGTTATAAAGCTCGACCCTGTGTGGTCCTGAGAACTGAGATTATAACTATTCACCCTTTCAGAACCTGAAATCTGTGTCTAACAGCTGATCTGAACGATATGTAGACGAACATAAACCATTACTTTCAGATCCTGAGCCAGCCGTGTGTTAACAGAGATACTGTTACGGTGTAATGTGCATAAATCCACGCATCACTCTGGGTTTTTCTGCAGTGTGTGAATTAAATTAGAGTTGCACTTGAGGTGCTGTCTCACATCCTGCAGTTAGAAAGCCCAGATATGATGGAGGAATGTTACACATATGGTTTGTTGGCTTTGCAAATGATGGTGCAGCTGCTATAATGTGGTGACAGAGAGGAGCAGCAAAAGATCAACCCCAGCCATCATTAACTCATTTGATCACAGTTAGAACTTCATGAGCCGTACTTCATGCAAAGTGTCTCAGAACAGAATCTCGGAAAGTTTGTTGTTGATTTGGGTAAATCACGTGCTTCAAACATTTGGGTTTAAAAAAAAAAAACACAGAGAAGCTGACGCGCTTCAGGAAGGCAGAAATAAATCTCAAAGCTGGTTGTTTTGTTCGTACATTATGCTACTATATTGTAGTATAATAGTATAATTGTAATTCTTTAAACTGAGCTTTGGCATGTCGACATCATTTCAGATTATTTACTATTGAACTTGCGTGGCAATATTTAAAGGCAGTGCTAAGTGGATGGGTGATTTAACTCATAAACACATGATAATGTATGCTGTTACATTTGAATTTGAATGTCTGAAGAGGAAATGGTGTGTGTGAATATTGTGTATATTCATTTAACACTCAGTCATTAACGTAACACATTAACACAGTCTTATTAATGGCTGAATTTTGCCTGACAGCAGCTATCGAAGTAAATACAAGAAAAAAAAGCAACATGAATGTTGCTGTGTCTGTTCAATTTCAGTTCAGTTTGATTTTATTTATATTGAGCCAAGTCACAACAGCTATGCACACTACTGAGAAAAAGACAGGTGAGAGTCTGTGAAGGTTCTCAGTCATCCAGGTCATCATAGTCTGAGGAGCTTGGAAAGAAAAGCGTCTGGACCTCTTTAAATTGCTTGAAGACGTTTCACCTCTCACCCGAGAAGCTTCTTTAGTTATAGGGTCAAATGGTGGAGAGTCCACCATTTGACCCTATAAACACACTCCTTCCTTCATTAACATTAGTTCAGTTCTGCTCTGTTTGATAATCTCAGTATTATTATAGAGCAGGAATATGTAGAGTGGACAGAGCCAAAGTCTTGGCACTCTGCTCACAGCTTTGAGCCATCCAGCTGTGCCAATTACACACTCATTCTCATAGCATCTCTCTCCTCTCATTCCAAACAAATAAACAGTGCTAGCAGCAACTGTCACACACATAGTGTATCAGCATCAAAAAAGATGTGCTTTTTGGGAACATATTTAGTGCGATTTACAGTACATTGCCTGCCTCAAGTCTCAGTAACTCTCATTTCTATGTGTTATTATTTGAAGAAGCAGATGAGTTGGCAGGCGATCTGTGTGGATTTATAAATTAGATGGCAATCAATTTCCAACCATTTGCAATCTGTTTGAGACTGATGGAGACGGCTCGCACAACCTGTGCAACTTCCTTGAAACCAAACGTGTTTGGTCACTGTAAGCACGTTAATGAGTGCAGTTATTTTTTGTTAGTGGTTCTCCTTCAGTACTAGTAGTAACCTGACTTTCAGTCAGTTTGAGTCTAAGTTCTTTTGTATCTGGATGATGTATATTTTAACATCACCTGAAGGCAGATTTGAATACCTGATTCCTGTTATGTGCTTTTCTCACAGGGTCCTGCAGTTAAAGGTTCTTTTTTACATTTACAACGCACACCTGAAAAAGCCCCTTTTGCTTATGAGGTTTTGTCTTCTCTTAACCACTGAACATCTAAACCCGAACTACTTGTAAGAATCATAGCATGTTAAGTTAGATGTGGCCAACATGGCCAACTGTTGGTCCATCATGGCATTTCCCGCTTTTAGGGTTGTCATAATTCAATTTTACATCCAAGAATATGTTTTTTTACATTTAAAATCCCAACCAATGTTTTTTTCACCAGTGGTTCTCATTATTTAACCTGGATGAACAGTACAGTAGGAATACACTGGCATTAGGTTTGATAGACACTTTGAAGCCCATCTTCTGGGCATTTCAGTGACAGTATGCAAGCTATTTGCTGTTTTTCTACTCACTGCTTTGTGTGTTAGAACCAAATTATTTATTACTTAACACATAACATACTTTAAGTGGGACTAGTAATAGTAGCAATATGATATTCTAATTACATTTTGTTTAATACAAACGAGTAATGCAACTAATGAAGTTTTAAAACTTAGAAACATTTTTCACAGATGTAAATGTAATAATGGTGGTAGAGTCAGGGGTTCAATGCCCAGCTTCTGAGCTGCACGGGTTTATTGTCAGTGTTGGTGGTTGTACATGTAGCACACGCACACTTCGTAATTTGTTTACAATATAAGAAGCACGTGTGTGTGTGTGTGTGTGTGTGTGTGTGTGTGTGCGTGCTGCTTGGGCCTGCCTGCCTGTCTGTTGGTTCAAATGCTAATACATTCATGTCTCAGCACTTCTCTTGTTTACTTCTTTACTTATACTTGAAACTATACACTATCATCAGCATAAAAACTTTCCGTGCTGCATGCCATTAGCCCATATAGCAACTTTTCTATTTAAAAGGAAAACCACACAATAACTATTAGTCCTCCCTTGAACTCATATCTCCTCCAGCTCAGCTACTTAGCATCAAAGTGTGCTTGAACTTTTCAGAGCCTTCCTTTTTAGCCATAGTCTTTAAAAGGGCCTCAGCAGTAATGACACCACACAGAGGAAGATTTAATAGAATATGGGCTGTATGGGTTGTGTAGAAGGTCCACTGATAATTGTATTAGACAACCATAGCCATGCTTCCTTCACAACAATGCACAGGCTTGGCCCTGGTCCACTCTGAAGTTTAATGTGAGGGCCCTGACCTGGTGACATCTGCAGCGCTTCGGGCACCAAGTGTGTTTGTAAGGAATCTGTTATTTTTTCTGTATTAAGGCACAAAATATAGTAGCTGGTGGTGGATGCTACTAGAAACACATTATGTGCAACATGTAAACAGATTTCAGCCTAATCTGTGTCTTTTTTG
This sequence comes from Maylandia zebra, assembly GCF_041146795.1. Classification (NCBI taxonomy): domain Eukaryota; kingdom Metazoa; phylum Chordata; class Actinopteri; order Cichliformes; family Cichlidae; genus Maylandia; species Maylandia zebra. Next base: position 37,564,646 of record NC_135180.1, on the reverse strand, counting down.
TGTGTGTTTTTAATTCTGTCCTGCCTGGCAGCTTTTGCAATCAGACTTATGATCTTAATGCGCTTGTTGTGCCAAACATGTCTCGCTTTTCCAAGATCAGTTCTTTAAATTCTCTGTTAGCTCCTCTTGTTTGTGTCTTTCTTTTATCCGCTTATTTCTTCATTTCCATTTGTGTTATTTCAGTTATTACATTATATGTGGTATACAGTATGACAATGTCTAAGGCAGGACAGGAAGGAAAGGAGAAAAAAAGGTAGGGATAATAGGGGAAGATGTAATAAAAGGATACAGTACAAATAGAAATGCACACTGTATCGCCAACTGCAACAAAAAAAATTGGAAATGCTTCTTCTGGTGTGTGTGTGTGTGTGTGTGTGTGTGTGTGTGTGTGTGTGTGTGTGTGTGTGTGTGTGTGTGTGTGTGTGTGTGTCTGAGTATGAAAAAGAAAGAGAGACAGAGAGTGTCAAATGTGTGTGTGTCTTTGTCATGAAATGTACTTGAAATTGAGAAGCTACAGTAACACTAACCAGGAGTCAAAGGCAGATAGAGATGGATCCACGAGAACCGGGCCATGCGCAGCCCCCAGGAGTACCCAAGACCTAAGGCCACACATCTCGATATCGGCACACTCATCCCAGCAGGAGAAAGAGAGAGGCTGCAGGTGTGAGCCGAGATCAGGGACCCATGCGGGGCTCCAGGCAGTAAGGAACCCTCCCCCTGCCACCCGGGACCACCAAAGGAGCACATCAAAGACTACACTAGAATATCCAGCCATGCTCCGTAGCCGGATCTGTGTTGCTTGGGACACTTTCACTTTAGTTATGACACAAGAAAATGGTGCCATGATGTCAACTTGGACAGGGTTATGACCTGAAATCAATCAAGGTCAAATGTTTTGCCAAATAACTGCTACTCTCCAAGTAAAGAAAAACTTTGATGGACCTTATATAGGCGGTACTTCTCCAAATCTCAGAAAGGCATATTGTAAAGTTGAATTGTTTAAGTAAGTAAAACAAAAATATTCATCTGAGCAGAGCAAGCAATACTTACTCTGGGAAATATGTGTCAATTAAAACATGCCAAACTGAAAGCTTACATCCCATAAAGGCGTTGATTGTTTGCATCCAGCCTGTAAAGTACTGCCACCTGGTGGCCACAGTTGGTTATTGTCTCTGGAGGCTAGCTTGTGCCTGAGCCACTGGAATGTGTAGTTGTTGTCATTTTCATGGGCATGGCAGCGTTCACTAGTATTTAAACTCTAAAATCGATCTCAGTGTTAGTACAAATACATTCCTGTTATTTATACGTTGAACTCGTTGGCTTTAATAAAGTTTATTGTGTCTTGGTTTTATTTTAACAGCAGCTGTTTTTCTGTTATGTTATTGCCAGGGTTTTAATAGTTTTGCAATTTTCATTAGTTTTTATTTTTATTTAGTTTTGACTTCAGATTTTCAATTTTATATCAGTTTTAATTAGTTTTTACCAATTGTTTGCTAGTTTAGTTTAGTTTTTAGTTTGTTGAAAATCCTTAGTTTCAGTTTAGTTTTGATTAGTTTCAGTTATAGTTTTAGTTGTTTGCAATAATTAAGTGCAACAAAATCCCAGTTTCATCATATCAGTCATGCTCTTCTGCTCATCCTTGGGTATGTTGCTATTCCAGCTACCATACCCTGCACCCTGCACAGGTCGCCTGTCTGTCGCAGGGCTAACACGCAGAGACAGACAACTCACATTCCCACCTATGGGTTCTTTAAATAAATAAATAAATAAAGGCAGATGAACAACCATTGATACCAGGCAACTATAAAATGTATATCTTGGCCCCAATGAGACTATTAACTCTTGCAGCACCGGGTGTTCATAATTTTGTGAAGGCAATTGACTCACACAGTTGTGTAGATGTCCCCGTCCTGCTGTCTCGGGATGCATCACGCTGCCTTGCCTGGGGTTAGCTTCTGTTTTCTGGGGATGAGGGTTGAGTGTGCTCCCTTACCTTCTCAAGGTAAGCTAGGTTAGCCTTCTTGTGTGAGCTTTTCAAGTGCACTTTAAGGTTTGTGGGATTTTTTTCCCTTTAGAAATGTCCCTCATAATTTGTCTCTTTCCACTACAAGACACTTGCTTTATCCAAAACACAGTCATATTCAAAGTAATCCCAAATTGGACTCTGGCGCTTTCTCCTGACTTTTCCTGACATGATTCTGCGCGTGGACGGAGCAGCAACACAGACGACTCGACTAACGTGCTGCCACCTGCTGGCATAATGAGACAGCAAGAAAAAATCTGGAAACTAAACTTCATTTTCACCCTTGACTATTGTAGGACACGCACACATCAACGAAAACTAAACACATTTTGCTATAAATTCAGTTAATTTTAGTTAGTTTTGTGGACACTCATTACAGTTTTAGTTAGTTTTCCTTTTTTTGTTTTTATTTTTATTTCCGTTAACGAAAATGTTTTTTCACTTCTAGTTTTCGTTATTTCGTTCGTTTTCGTTAACGATAATAACCTTGGTTATTGCTCAATTATAAGATGATAAAAAAACACTCGGGAGGGTCACCAACAATTTGCCTACTGTTTGTGTTTGCCATCCTGATTAATGGCAGTGGGTGTTACCTCAAAATGAGGCTGAATTACTTCTGCAGTCAAACACCTGGAAGCCTTAGCTTTAACCCCATGATCAAAAAAAACAACAAACAAAAAGACCAACTTTCCCTGTCTTTGTACCTCGAGGCCCTCCAGCCAGGCTCCATTATTAATACACTTGTCTGCTAAATGCTTTATCCATTCTTTACCCAACTTAGTTTAAATCAAATCCCAAAATGTCCCCATCTCCAACCTCATCTCTCTTGTGCATTTTCTGTTCTTGCAAAAAGATCTCATAAGTACCAAAACACACACGCAAATGTCGAGCACTCTGTGACGTTAGCGATGCTATCTTGAGATCAAAGTAGCTGGCTGCGTTTTATAACTCAAGTAGTCCAATTTCATTCAGAAGCAGACACCCCAAGAAGGCTTTTGATAATCTACACTGTCTGATGAGATTTCCATTGAAATAAGTTAGCAAGAGGAAAGGAAAGATACAGAACTGGGAAGTAAATCTGAGAGACGAGGAAATGGGACAATTGAAGGAAGAATGATGGGGGAGTGGAAGAAGATGGCACAAGAAAGAAGACAAAATGGAGAAAAGAAGTGGAGACAAGAAGCTCTGTAGTTAAAGCTGATTGATCAATCTATTTTTGCTCATTTTTTGAATTGCTTCTGTCGTAGCCTCTTTGCTCCATGTCTCCCTGAATCACACTCCATCTCTCATGCCCTCACTTTTCCAGTGTTTATAAGTCATCTGTCAGATAGGCAGACGTGTAGATGGAACAAAACTCGTCCCTGTAATTTATTCTGCTGTTTTTGCCAACATTCATTCCTTCTCCTGCATGATGACTTCCATTTGTCAGCCGCCTCTGCGTCTTTAAAATGAATCCATTTGCCTCTGAGTTGCTCCGTTTCTTTATTGCGAAGAGATGCAGTTTGGCAACAAATGCTAAAAGATGAAATGAGAATTGGTGTCGTGATGACTCAGTAGGTTCAACTATATTCTCGCAACATCAAATCTGACTCATGACTTCCTCTGCGTGTCAGCTCCCTCTTCTGCCCTTCCTTCTCGCTAACTGCCATAATAAAAATATAATAGGAATGGGGGTAAGACGCCCGCTTTAATTTGTTTAGACCACAGCTTGAGTGCTGCTCTTACAGCCGAAAGATCTTTGCATCAGCTGGAAAATTTGTCAATAAAAAAATCGGTTCATGAGGAATCACAGTAAATAATCAAATGTGTTTAAGCCTTGTGATGTTTTCATTAATCTACTGAAAGGAGCAACAGTAAATGGATCTGCTATTCTATGTGTATGTGCAGCTTGATATGTCAATGTGCTTCTGCTCCGTGGGTTTGAAGTATCGATCACAACATTGCTGCCGTACCTGATAAAGTGATAATAAACTAATTCTGAACTTCTTGTTCTTGTTTCAGGTGTCAGAAAGGACTGACAGTGGAAGCAGATGACAGAAAGGTCAGTTTGAAAGCTTTTTTTTTCAATCGCAACTTATTTTTTGTCACCAGCACAGGAAGGAGACTCTCCCTCCTTTGACCTTGTTCCTGTGGACAGACCCTGGGTCCGTTCAAATAAAACAAAACAAAACACATAGAAAGTATGGAGCAGCAAACTGGAGGAGAAAGAAAAGACATGTCAGCACTTACTGAGGAGATGAGTGTTTGAGAGTAATGCAAAAGAAGCATTTTGAGATCACATGTGGCAGCTACTCATTAGATGGACTTTATAGCAAACATTTTCACAAAAACCCCCCTTCAAAAAATCCCAATCCAAATGCTTGCACACCCACGCACATACAGTGGGGCAAAAAAGTATTTAGTCAGCCACCGATTGTGCAAGTTCCCCCACCTAAAATGATGACAGAGGTCAGTAATTTGCACCAGAGGTACACTTCAACTGTGAGAGACAGAATGTGAAAAAAAAAATCCATGAATCCACATGGTAGGATTTGTAAAGAATTTATTGGTAAATCAGGGTGGAAAATAAGTATTTGGTCAATAACAAAAATACAACTCAATACTTTGTAACATAACCTTTGTTGGCAATAACAGAGGTCAAACGTTTACTATAGGTCTTTACCAGGTTTGCACACACAGTAGCTGGTATTTTGGCCCATTCCTCCATGCAGATCTTCTCGAGAGCAGTGATGTTTTGGGGCTGTCGCCGAGCAACACGGACTTTCAACTCCCGCCACAGATTTTCTATGGGGTTGAGGTCTGGAGACTGGCTAGGCCACTCCAGGACTTTCAAATGCTTCTTACGGAGCCACTCCTTTGTTGCCCGGGCGGTGTGTTTTGGATCATTGTCATGTTGGAAGACCCAGCCTCGTTTCATCTTCAAAGTTCTCACTGATGGAAGGAGATTTTGGCTCAAAATCTCACGATACATGGCCCCATTCATTCTGTCCTTAACACGGATCAGTCGTCCTGTCCCCTTGGCAGAAAAACAGCCCCATAGCATGATGTTTCCACCCCCATGCTTCACAGTAGGTATGGTGTTCTTGGGATGCAACTCAGTATTCTTCGTCCTCCAAACACGACGAGTTGAGTTTATACCAAAAAGTTCTACTTTGGTTTCATCTGACCACATGACATTCTCCCAATCCTCTGCTGTATCATCCATGTGCTCTCTGGCAAACTTCAGACGGGCCTGGACATGCACTGGCTTCAGCAGCGGAACACGTCTGGCACTGCGGGATTTGATTCCCTGCCGTTGTAGTGTGTTACTGATGGTGACCTTTGTTACTTTGGTCCCAGCTCTCTGCAGGTCATTCACCAGGTCCCCCCGTGTGGTTCTGGGATCTTTGCTCACCGTTCTCATGATCATTTTGACCCCACGGGATGAGATCTTGCGTGGAGCCCCAGATCGAGGGAGATTATCAGTGGTCTTGTATGTCTTCCATTTTCTGATGATTGCTCCCACAGTTGATTTTTTCACACCAAGCTGCTTGCCTATTGTAGATTCACTCTTCCCAGTCTGGTGCAGGTCTACAATACTTTTCCTGGTGTCCTTCGAAAGCTCTTTGGTCTTGGCCATGGCGGAGTTTGGAGTCTGACTGTTTGAGGCTGTGGACAGGTGTCTTTTATACAGATGATGAGTTCAAACAGGTGCCATTCATACAGGTAACGAGTGGGGGACAGAAAAGCTTCTTACAGAAGACGTTACAGGTCTGTGAGAGCCAGAGATTTTCCTTGTTTGAGGTGACCAAATACTTATTTTCCACCCTGATTTACCAATAAATTCTTTACAAATCCTACCATGTGGATTCATGGATTTTTTTTTCACATTCTGTCTCTCACAGTTGAAGTGTACCTCTGGTGCAAATTACTGACCTCTGTCATCATTTTAGGTGGGGGAACTTGCACAATCAGTGGCTGACTAAATACTTTTTTGCCCCACTGTATAATGTCAACCATTGACAGGCCAGTATGAGCGACCGTGCACCATCAGGTCAGAGTGGACAACATCTACAAGTAGGACAGGCTGCAGGAGTGAGACAGCCCTCGATCTGATCATAGTGGCTTCTATGTGAAACTGCATCCACTCTGCGGCATCTGCTGTGGGGCCCAATCAAACCACAGATACGACGCATAAAGGATTTCCTTTGCAAACAACTGATGCAGTTTTAATAAGCTAATTAATGAAGCTGTAATCTGTCACTTAAGGGCTGTTTAAGCAGCTGAGCCACTTTAGCTCTGATTATGCTTCATCACCGATCTGATGGTGAATTTTCCCATAAAGGAAACTCATCAAGATTGGAATATAAATATTTTTAAGCATTTAAATAAGGGTTAATTTGCTTAAGCATAAGTGGATGTTTGTTTATCAAATGGTCATAAATAACAGAAAATGTTATGTAAAGTAACACAGACTTATTACCATAACACAACTGTCAAAATTATTGGTGTGCAATGAATTTGCAGTTTTGTTGTCTTTGAAATGGTTTGTGTGAAGATGGAGGTCGGCTGCAGCCAGCTGCCATCTTCAAAGGGGCTTTGGTGCAAGTCAGCGATTAAATGGCAGTGCAGAGCCATCAGTGTAATATCAGTTTATGACTGAAAGGAGTGACGCTGGCAATAACATGCAAACTGTTCATGATTATACATGATTCACTACCATACATTGTTGTAACTCTCAGATCTGTTGCATAAACAGAACAATTCACATCACCTACTCAGATCTAGAGTCCTGCTCATATATTTGAAACAAATCCATGTTAATTGCCTCTTGGGGATAAATAAAGTCTTTCTGATTCTGATTCCGATCAAAAGATAACAACAACAACAACAATCTTTATTTATAGAGCACATTTAAAAGCCTTGGGCATACCAAAGTGCTTTACATAAAACAATAAAAGGTTCAAACATTGATAACGGATAAATAAAAATAACGAGTTATGTTCATAGATAAAAGCTACCAATAAGAATGACTATAGCACATGGGTAATAGCAAGATAAAAGCTGTACCACCATAATAAAAGACACCAATAGAAAGATAGGAGGGAATTAATACAAGAGGTCAATAGGTCACAGCAACCAAACAAACAAACAAACAAACCAGCAATTAAAAGGTGGAGAAGGCAAGTTTAAAAAGATATGTTTTAAGCTGTGATTTAAAAGAATGAATAGAATCAGATGCCCGGATGCCAATCGGGAGATTGTTCCACAGCACAGGTGCAACAAGAGCAAACGATCGATCACCTCTAGTCTTAAGTCGAGATCTGGGCTGAGCCAGCAGTAACTGTGACGATGACCTTAAAGCCCTAGCAGGAGCATAAGGGTTTAAAAGGTCCTTAAGGTAGCTGGGTGCAGTGTTGTTAGTAATTTTAAAAGTAAACAACAAAATTTTAAGTTGAATACGATATTTGACAGGCAACCAGTGCAGATCGGCAAGGACAGGAGTAATGTGGGCAAACTTGCTGGTTTTAGTTAGAATGTGAGCTGCAGCATTCTGAACTGTCTGTAATCTCTGTAAAAGGGAAGAGTGGAGACCACAATAAAGTGAATTACAATAGTCTAGCCTCGACGTTACAAAGGCGTGGATGAGCTTTTCGAGATCTTTATGCGGGATATAGCGCCTAGCCTTAGAGATAAGACGAAGCTGGTAAAAACTAGATCTGACAACAGCAGACACTTGTTTGTCAAATGAAAAGGAGCTGTCAAATAAGACACCCAGATTCCTGACAGTATCAGAGAGAGAACAACTAAGAAAACCAAAGGCATCCCGGAGTTTGGCACGAAGGGCATTACTACCAAAAATCATAATCTCGGTTTTCTTCTCATTAAGGATAAGAGAATTCGACAACAACCACTTCTTGGCCTCAGACATGCATTCTCGGAGGCTATTCAGAGACAGAGCAAGATCGTCGTTTAGCTCAAAATAGAGCTGGATATCATCTGCATAATAGTGATAAGCAATATGGTATTTCTCAAAGATGGCACTTAAAGGAAGCAAGTATAATGAGAAAAGGGTAGGGCCCAGCACAGATCCCTGGGGGACACCACAGCAAACAGGTACAGCCGAGGAAGAGGATGTAGCCAGATGTACCGTAGAGAGCCGATTGGAGAGATAGGATTTAAACCAATCCAGGGCAGCGCCCTTGATGCCTACAGTGTGCTCAAGTCTCGCTAATAAGATATTATGGTCAACCATGTCAAATGCCGATGATAGATCCAAAAGCACTAAGACTGAGGGGCGTCCGTTGTCAGCCATTAGTAGGAGATCATTGAAAACACGAAGCAATGCTGATTCTGTGCTGTGATGTTGTTTGAAGGCCGATTGAAATTTATCATTTATATTATTCTCATCAAGGTAGGTCTGCAGTTGGAGCAGAACCACCTTCTCAAGTATTTTAGCCAGAAAGGGAAGCTTAGAAATTGGCCTAAAATTGGCAAAATCACTAAGCTCAAGGTTCCTTTTTTTTAGAACAGGTTGGATTATGGCATGCTTGAGAGCTGAAGGTACATAGCCAGAAAGCAAGGAGAAGTTCAATATGGACAATAAACAAGGTCCAATTACACTGAAACAATCCTTAACAATACGGGATGGGAGAGCATCATGTACACAGTTAGTATTGTTCAATTTATCAATTAGACGCTTCAGAGTGGAGAGAGAAACGGGTTCAAATTGATAAAAAGTGGCCGAACAATCAGGAGTAGACATACAATCAGTCACCAGAGGAAGATAACCAATGACGTCACTGTGTGATTTTTACTGTAATGGCACTGAAATGATTTTATAGCTCAGAGACATTTTAAAGGCTAATTGAATTATATTCAGGTCATGTACATTTTACACACATTATATTCTTATCTCTTCTCTATTGTTTTGCAGTTAAACAGAAGTCCAACACATCAGGGTAGTTTTTTTTTATTTTACATTTGTTATCAGTTCAAATGCAGGCTCCAGACTTGTTGAGGAATTTTGGAAAATTCAGATTTAATGAGAATATCAGCACAGCGTGATGCTTCTGCGTGTTTAGATGATACATTTACACACCAGCTCAGGCATGTCAGACACATCTGTGCACATATGGCCCTGCTGTTGTGCATGTGATTGATGTGATTATGAGCTATTGCCCCTGCTGCCTGGGAACATGTAGGGCTAAATTTGACAACTATGTGAACTCCACATGGAAGCTATTTGAAATATCTGAGTCAGACTTGAGGACCACTGCAGATTTTAAAGGCCTGGTCAAACTTTGATTCATTGTGATGAACATGAGCATGAACTATTTAGAGTGCTATTAATAATCCATCTTTAATTTGTCTTTAAAGGAAAGATAAAGCTTTCTCCATCTCCATGTTGAAATGTAGTAAATTAGACAAACATGAAATTGAAGTACTCTCCAATATATCTCTATTGTGCAGGGCCAGTAATATGATTTTATGAATGCAATTCTCATAAATCTGCAGTCAAACTACTGTTTGTGTTCTCCTGTCCACATAACAGGAGACAGTTTTGGCTGTGTTGTTGTTGCAGTAAATGCAGAAATGCTCCACAGTCAAATAATCAGATTGTTAATTTACTTTTTTTAAACTTTAAACTTCTTTAAAAAGGATTTTTAACCATCAGCTGCCTGATCCAACATGTATGATAGCTGCATATTTATCATCCTGGGTCTTAGATGACAACAAACATGCACCTCCAATAAACAGCCCGAACTTAAACACAGCTATTTTACCTTTAAATAAAAAGACTGAGCGAGGTGATTAATCATCTCTTTATTGCTGAGTTTTTAAGTTTACCTTCCCCTCTGCTCTTTTCAACAGATCTTCTTTTTATATCAGCCGTGCAAAAGTGTCCTGCATGCGTTTTACTTTGTTTTACTCTATACATCCCCCTATAGTACTTGACTGTGTGTAGTCTGATAGTGCCTATGTACTGAACAGAGATGTGAGTCATCAAGAAGGTTGGTACACACTCCTTCCAGTCCCTGGTGACCAACTCTCTGTGTTCAGGGAGTGGTTGTTCACTGGGCACCATCTCACCACATTTTGCACCTCCACTCTGTAGACTAATTCATCATTGATTGAAGAGAAACTGGTGCCAAACCGTGATGATGCTTTGACAAGAAACTGAGGATCCAGTTACATATACTGGTGAGCTGAGATCCAACTGGTGCAGTCTGTGGGTGAGCAGTATTAAAGGCAGAGCTACTGTCTACAAATAGTATCCTAACATATGTGACCCATTCCTCTTGATGAGTCAGGGCTGTATGGAGAGAGGGATGGTATCCTGTGATGTGATTGCAGAGAGGTAAGGATATTGGCCTCGATGTGGGAGAGGACCAGTCTTTCACTTTCAGTTTGCTTTCTCTGGCACTGAAGCATCGATGGCTGACTTGAGGCATGCATGGACCGTTTCCACAGATAGGAATAAGTTAAAGATACACAGATTTTAGTCCTGGATCTCCATCTGGTCCAGCAGTTTTCCATGGCCTGGCCTTGCAGAGTTTAGTGTGGGAGACTCGGCATGCTCTGTGGTTGTTATCTTCGTAAGTGGAGTGTGGTTACTGGAGTGAAAGTGGGCAACAAAAGTGCTGACTTTTTTGGCCAAAGTGTTGTGCCTTTGTGGTCAGTTAATGGCTGTGATGCTTTTCCACATGCCCCTGGTATCATTGCTGTTAAAGTGATCCTCCACACACTTCCTGGAGATAGATTTTTTTTTTTTTTACTTGACCTGGTAACACTGCAGGCTGTGGGGATCTCAGAGTTATGCTTTGTGAAGGGATTTCACCTCTTTGTTCATCCATGTTTCGGTATTTGGGATGGATTTTATCTTTTTGTCCATGATTGTTCAGATAGTAGCACCTGTAAGAAGAACAGTGGATGTATATTCCTGTGTGCTCTGTGCAGCTTGCTGAGCACACAGTTCCCATTGTGTTTGTTCAAAACAGTCCTGGAGTTGTTGTTTCTGCACAGCTCTGTGTGCGGCCATCAGAAACAATGGAAGATGGTCAGAGTTGCACGAGTTGGAGTAGGGAGGGCTTGTAGGAGTCGTTAACATTGCTGGATGGTTTATACCAGCTGTTTGTTGCCTCGGTAGTGCACTGCACATGTTGATCTGTCAACAGTATTTCCTGTTTCTGTCAGGATACTCTTAAAGTTAAAGGAAATGATGTTTGGAAATTTCCCCACTTTTTAATAATTCCATGTGTCTGTATAAACACTTCATGCTTTTGTACTGTAACAGAATTAAAAGCACAGATAAAGAACAAATGAAGAAAACATAAGAAAGTGCTTAAGTGCTGCGTTTATTTCTGCTTAATAGTTGAACATCCTCCAAATGTTGTGATTTGGTGATTTCTGCCAGAGAAACGCACATGATCAACACAAAAGATAACAGTGAGCTTCTCAACTCACGTTGTTTGTTTTGGAGAATGCCCTGAATACCAGAAATATGATAATAATTGAAGATTAATACATTTTTTCTCTATTCTAATCTGTGTTTGATGGGTGGGGGAGCCTTTCACACACTACCCTACAGTAGTGGTGATGCTGGAGGCAGTGGAGGATTTATGCAGTAAACCGCAAGTTTATGTAAAAATTGTAGCTACGTAAGAAAATGACTTTGCAGGTATCTTGTTGTCTTTTTATATGAGCTCTGCCATAATGTTTTGTTCATTTTTATGCTACTAGGTTTTAAACTTGCACATCAGTGACATTAACACTTCACAGTTAATGATCTCTTGTGGTCAATATGTAAGCAAAGAAGCAAACAGTAACTGAAAAACAAGCCCTGATGCAAACGCAAGAGGGAAACCATTTGGACTTAAACATCTTTATTAAAGAGGGAGCAGTGGAGAAAGAGAAACAATTAATTCACTGTTAGCTTGCTTAGTGGGACTACAGGGAGGGAGTTAAACAGATGGATCATATGATGCTTCATTGCCACAATATGTGAGTGCTGTGTTTAGCTACGGTGCCCTGGAGAAGTTCATTTATTCATGGAGGCCTTTATGGAAGAATCTTATAGATACTGAAAGGAATCTGTTACTATTTTAACAGATATGAGTTTTGACATGACTGGGATTATGGAAGTTGATCAGTATTATGTTTGTTTTTTAAAAGAAGAAATGATAAGTAAAAGATGACGTTGTAGTCCAACACCAGGCTGGTTATACAGGAGGAATCTGAGGCCACCTGGTTGTTGAACATAGACATATGTTGATGTGATTAACTTCAAATGTGCACTCACAGTTCAGAAGTCCTTTGTTATGTATGATTGTCTATCATGGGGGAACAATTACAAACAAGGAGAGAACCCAAAAGACTGGCGACAACTGAGCCTGATACCAAACAAGCAACCAGACCAGCTCGATCCAGTTCCATGCAGGGTTTCTTTGAGGTCCATGAGCACGTGGACAGAGCGCAGTACTTTCTCATAGCATATATGCTGTTTTTGCATAAACACAAAAGAAAAATGAATGAAAGCTGGTGTCCATGGATTTTAAGGTTTCTGTGCGTTACTTTATGGCATTAAAAGGTTGGTATGGTTATTAATGTTTTTAATTGGAACAGTCAAGTTTTCTCTTAGACTTTTCCCCTTGAGCTGAAAAACATCAGCAGACCACATTTTCAACTGAAGTGTTTTTCCCCCAAAAAACTCAAAAGAAAACTTCAAACCTTAAATATTCTCCATCCATAAGATTTCTGATTGAGTTCCAGTAAGACAGTCCCAGCACTGTTCTCTTGAATGAATTCCAATAGATTTAACTCCTTTAAGTTTGTTGTGTGGTCTTTGAAGTCTGTTCAAACCGAAACCAATCCCCGTGTGCAGCACGCCTGTCTTCAGACACACGTGCGGCAGATGGTGTGTTCACGTCTCTGGGTGAAAAAAATATAGAAGAAAAAAGAAAAAACCCTTCACTTCTCCAAAGTTATGTTTTATGTTTAAAGACTTTAACAAAGCATTGAACCAATCAGTGAGTTGACTGTGGATCAGCAACTCCTTGGACTGAATTTTCACCTTGTGGTCATACGCCAACCAGTCAAGTTACAGTTCACACCCATGTCTATTCAGACTCATATGAAGACAAACATGTGAATAAAAGATCCTATTAATCGGCTTAGTAACCAACCAAATGTAAATACTGTCACAGTCTCCTCTTCTGTTTACATCACAGTGAACTCGACCTTTGGCCCTTTCTGTTTGTTTGAAATCTGATTTTATCCTTTCATCAAGTGAACAATAACTTCTTCAGATTAACACAAAATAACTTCTGCCACTAAACGGTCACTTTTGTAAAACTCTTGCTGAAACAGGACTGTTTCAGCAATCCCCCTTATTTAAGGAGACGGGGGACCTGAACCCCATTGTCTTTAATCCACTTTGTGAGATAAAAATAGAAAATGATTACAGATAATCTGGACTTCCTGGTTTGTTGTCTTAATCAGTGCTTTTGGGGCCCTTTTTTGTTTCTTCTTTTAGTTTTTTAATGAATCCAGTTATGCAATGGCACTAATCATTTGCATAATGTGGAAGCATAACATGTTGAGTAAGGTGGTTGTTGTGAATGATGGTGAAGTGCGAGCGTGCATTAGAGAGTTAACGGTGACCTTTGTGAGACATCACAGGTCAAAGGCAATAATTCAAAATCATTGTTTCATAGAGCAACAAAATAGTCCCTGCCCTCCGACAGGGTCAGTTTAAAATTGTTTCCAAAAAACAAAAATATTCCACCTTTGTTGGTCGCTTTGTTCCCAGAGACAGTGGGCCAGGCTGCAGAGCCCAGCATTGACAGGCTCTTCAGCTGGACTTTGACACCAATTATCCTGCCACACTAGCTATACAAACTCACACAATGTCTGTTGACTATTCTGTCACACAACCTCTGGAGTCTTTCTCACTTCTACCACCCTTATTACGTCTCTCTGCCTGCCTTTCTTTGGCCCTCATCATTCTGTCTTTGCAGCTGTCAGATCATTGTGAAATACCACCACCTCCCCAAGAGGTTCACAGTATTTTCCTTTGTGTCATCATATCTGTGTTCACATGAATGTGATAAATGTATATTTCCAAGGCCAGTTTCAGATCCCCAACAGTGCTGTGTTAAAAACATACGAGGGTTGTGTTTTTGTGGAGTACTATGAAGGTGATTCTCTTGTTACGGAGCTGTATTGACTTAGTCATTTGTGCTATAAACCTAACCTGCTCCAGATTAAACAGCGCAAGATCCATATGATGCAATGAAGGTCTTAAGTTTTTCGGCAGTGTCTCAAGTCTTTGTCTTTCCCAGATCAACTTTTTGCTGCCTTTTTTCCAAGCTTTAAATATGCTGAACTCTATGAATGTAGTCTTTACCAGTTATTATGACCACAGCTTTTAAAGCGTGCACGTTTAATACTACATTACTCTGCAGCACAGAGAGATGTCACAGAATTATGTGTTATGATGTGTTTTACCACCTACCACTGATCCAATCATCTGGTTGGGTATGTTGAAGTTTGTAGTACAAGGTCCAGGTTCAATTAAGTTTTCTTTATAGGGGCACCAAATCACAACAATAGATTGCTTCAAGGCACTTTATATTGTGAGGTAAAGACTCTACAATTATACAAAAAAACAGAGAAAACCCAACGATCATATGACGCCCTATGAGCAAGCACTTTGGCGACAGTGGGAAAGAAAAACTCCCTTTTAACAGGAAGAAACCTCCGGCAGAACCAGGCTCATGGAGGGGCCTGCAGAGCGAGAGCGAAGTGCTCTAATAGGGTGATATGGTACTACAAGGTCATTAAGATAAGATGGGGCCTGATTATTTAAGACCTTGTATGTGAGGAGCAGGATTTTGAATTCAATTCTGGATTTAACAGGAAGCCAATGAAGGGAAGCCAAAACAGGAGAAATCTGCTCTCTCTTTCTAGTCCCTGTCAGGACTCTTGCTGCAGCATTTTGGATCAGCTGAAGGCTTTTCAGTGAGTTTTTAGGACTTCCTGATAATAATGAATTACAGTCGTCCAGCCTGGAAGTAATAAATGCATGAACTTAGTTTTTCAGCGTCACTCTGAGACAGGATATTTCTAACTTTAGAGATGTTGCACAAATGGAAGAACGCAGTCTTACATATTTGTTTAATCCTTTAGAGCCGGTCGGAGCGGGCACGCTCTGTTTTGCGTAACTATTTATAAATCCCGGTAGCTCTACAACCACATAAGCTGGCGCAATAATTTTTTTTGCATATGAAACCGGAGGAGTTGTACTTACATCTTATGCCATCAGCTTGTACTAGGTCACGGTTTCCTTCCACATATAGCTTTGCAAAAACTGCATAAAAAGCACTTGCAGCAACAAAAACATAATATTCCAGAAACACGCTTTGCCGATCCGATCAGCTGTTCATAACACTTCCTACGTTGGAATAGACGTCAGCGCGAACTTTTGCATGTCCGCCATTACCTCCCCAAAACCGGAAGTGATGTCATTTTCGCAGAAATTTAGTTTTTTTTACCATCAGGGCCTTATGAGCCTATACTGGTGTTTTTAAAAGTTATGTTTGACTTTATGACTTTCTGTGTCGTTTCTGGGATGCTTAGGACTCATATTGCACTGCTGGAAATAGTTTATTTTGATGCATATGCTGTTTTTTTGCAAATTTGCACTATAATATTTATTTTCGTTTTTCCTGCATTATATAAAAATTGGTGTATTTCAAAAATAAAACTATGAAGACACTTAAAATAAATTTCCTGTGGTGGGAAACTATTTTGTGCAACTTTTTTGTATTTACAGTTTTGAGGGATAAGCCTCTTAAATTTCTCTAACTAGAAATATATGTTAAAAAAGCAAAAACGATTTTCAATTTTTTTGTAGTTTATTGCACTTTTTTGCAATTTATGTAATTACTATGCACTTATTGAATACATATTATTAAAATCTGGGCTATAATTGTTGTATTGATGTATAGCAACTTGAAATGCTCCCAAAAATGGCTCCACACCATGTAAAAATATAATATAAGCTCTGGCGGACTTGGTTCTATGGCAGGTCTTAAAGGGTTAATATGTGCGTCAAAGGACATGACCTGGTCAAAAATGACACCAAGGTTCCTCACAGCGTTACTGGAGGCCAAGGTAATGCCACCCAGAGTAAGAATCTGGTTAGATACCATATTTCTAAGATTTTTAGGGCCGAGGAATCTCAGTTTTATTTGAATTTAGAAGCAGAAAATTAGATGTAGTCCAGGTCTTTGTATCCTTAAGACATTCCTGCAGTTTAACTAATTAGTGTGTTTAGAATAAGTGATGTGACAATAAAAACAAATGAAGTAGGAGGTTCTGGGGATTTGTGCCACAGAAACTGTGACTTTTTTTTACATTTCTGTAATATATCATAGAAGAGAGACTATGGAGGCAATTTGCCTCAGCGAGCCTGCTCCTCCTTTTCCTTCATGTCATACAAGTACTTTTACATTTTAACACCTTGACACTCCATGGTAATGCAAAGATAATACAACAGGCAGGTATCCAGAACTGACAGAACCACTGTCCTTTCTCTGTTTAACCTCTGATATACATTATGAGCATTTTATTGGTGCCTTAGCCTCACACTGTGACCTTGACATCCTCCCATCGTCCTCCCATCATCATTTTACTCCATTTTCTGGTTTGAACCTTAAAAGGGAAAGACAGAGTCACTAAAGATGGGACGGAGGACGTGAAGTTCCACCAAACAACATTGCACTGTCCCGTTAACAAGCAGCAAACTTTGTGATTTCCTGGTAGCAGTATATCTCGGTTATACGATTGAAAAAAGAAATTCAAAAATATTAAGTGTGTGCGTTAAACTGTCTGTCACATTTACAATGTCCCAGTGCTTCACTTCACAATCACCAACAACTTGGAGAATATTGTGCTTGTGGCTTTTCATCTTAGATCTCATCATGACAATCTCAAGGCAGAATCTGTATTTGTGAGATTCACAGTGTTGTAAGGTTTATGTTTCACATTATCAAGAAATAATTACTTCTCAAAAGCAAAGTAGATACTCAGTGGAGGCAGTAGAAGTGGCACGAACTGGAAGGGAGTTACTCACTAATTAATTCTGACTGTTGCCTTTTCTTTGATTCCATTAAGGTAATGGCAGCGCCGCATTTAGGCTTTTGACTGTGTCTCCAGTGCCACTGATCTTCCTGATTATTCTGTTGTAGACAAGAAACTACACTATTAACATCAAACCATAATGGCTCACCGAACATTAGGATGATAAGTCAATTTTAGTGTGTGTGTGTGTGTGTCAGGAGCTCAGCGCTAGATTCTATCGTGTTTGCATTTTTATCACATTTCTCCTCCAACAGGCAATAAACACACTGTGTGAGTAAATGTGAGGAAAATTTATGAAGAATTTTGGACAAATGTTCTTGTGAAAGGCCAAACAATAACATATAATAACACATGCCTCCCTACCTAAATAACAACTGTCACATGTAAATGTGTGATTGATATATATAATTCTTTATGAGCTATATTGGAGTATTTTGTACTAGCATTTCAACAAGGGTCTAAAGAGCGGCTCTTTAAAAAAAAAATCTCCCCCAGGGATCAATAAAGTATTCTGATTCTGATTCTGATTCTGATTGATTTAAGACCACCGACATCGGTCTAGAAATGAAGCTGTTGTGTCAGAGGTCCACACAAGTGTCTTGTTTTTAGTGGCAGTGCTTTAGTAACAGGATGAGGCTCTTACCCCCAAAATTACATATTAACACTTTAAATCTGAAGCCACAGGATTTAGATTTAAAGGAAGTTTTAATGTTGTTAAGAATCAGATTTTAACCAAAATAGTTTTAATGCCTAAAACTAACCAAGCACTGAGTGACAGTGAAAAGTAAATTGAAACGAATTGGCTGGTCTCAAAATTGGACATGAACCACGGCCTGCTGGCTGACAAACTGATGGAGCTCTCCACCTTCCTCCTAATGCACATTTTTATCCTCCCTACGTAAATCCCCACGTTATCTTTAGTTACACAGAGAACAGGAATTTGGAAATTCAACCAGAGACGTTATAGGGATGCAGTTCTCCAAACATACAGCAGTGCACGGCCTGGTGGAGATGATGCTGTTTGAGGGTAGAATGCTGGATGGCTGAGAAGTTGACCTGAACAGGACAGAAGACAGCTGGAGTTCATAGTGAAGAGGAAGCGGCACAACACTTCATCAAAATCAAAAAAGGGCACATGAGAAGCACAAACAAACGTTTTCATTGGTTTAACACTAAACTAACAACAGCACGAACTTAGAGTAGCGCACAGTAGCGCAACACACATTGTTGTCCCCAACTGAGAGTACACAGCAGCAGTGTGGCTCTTTGGACTGTCTGCCTTTAAAAGGCTCTTAGGATCAAAGCACAAATGCCAAAGATTGAAACACTGACCATGGTGTGGACATAAAGGAGACATTACCAGATAAAAGTCGTCATTTTTCACAAGACAGGAGAAAAATGTATAAACAGTCTATTTCTGTTCATATCTCTGTAATTTATGTTATGAACCTTCAGAGTTCTAAGGGTCACTTTTCATGTTTGTGCTTCATTTTATTTTACAATTTTCCTTTGTGGGAACGATTTTAATGTCACAATCAGGAGTGCTATGAAAATAGATTTTAATGTGACTGATTTCACATCCTCACAGGAAGTACAATTCAGAGCATCAAATACAATGTTTCGCAAACACATCTTCTAATGGTCGTCCCCACTGCCTGAGAGGAACTGCACACAAAACCAGTAATTGAGCTCTGTATGTAATTAAATAAAATGTGCTCTCTCTGGTTCAAAGTTATTTCCACAATTCATAAAAAATACATTAAAATGGTGGTTACACTAAATCTATTAGTGATTATAGTAATTGTAAGCATCAGTCTGTGTCATTAGAGGTGAGCTTTTTGCCTTGAGTGAGCGCCCATTATCCATTTCATGTCCCTCTGTGCCCACCCATGGCCTTCACTTTGCACACTTGCACGTACACCCCCACACAGTTAAACTGGGATGTGCGCTGTATTCTTTTGTGCACAGTTTGGAGCTTGCTTTGCAGACACACACACTCAGAACCTGCTCTGTGTGGCTTTCAGACACCACCTGCTTAATTCAGCCTCGCTCCTTCCACACACACACACACACACGCACGCATAGGCGCAGGTGCATTCCTGCATACAGATAGCGATCTTGCCTCCGGAAGTTGCTGTGAGTTCTATAGCGGGATCGGCTCTTGTTAGCGTAACATCAGGTACAACGAGGATCCCAGCATCAGCCTTAATTGCATTCCTCTGGGCTCAACTCGCCTCCCCTGGAGAGTCAACAGTCTCCTTTGTGTCTTTGATCTTCACGAGACTTATTAACTGCCATGGCAACCGCAGGGGCTTCTGGGACAGCCGTACCATTGGGCCGTTTATTATTGGACAGAATTAAAGGGGCTGGCCCGGCACGTACTGTTGCTGTGGGGAGGTTTCGGATTAAGAGGGATTGTGCATCACAATGGTTACTGTGCTGTTTCAAAATATTATCTCTGAGCTAATTGTAATGAGTCCAGTTATTTTACCCCTGCAGAAACAATAGCTGTGTGGAAACGATGTGGTCGCAGTCTATTGAATATGAATAAATATTGACTCATGCTTTTGAGAGAGTTTTAAAGTTTTATAACTATGATAACATCCACTCCATGTAAGCTTTATTTAGGTTATTTATTTCTTTGTATTCATTTTACTAGGAATTTCTTTTTCAAAGAGGGTTCAGATATGCCCTTAGCAAATGTTTTGTAGGCCAGATGTGGCCCGAAAGTCACGGAGCAGGCTTGACTTGGGCTCTGTCAAATATTCTGTGGATCAGTCACAACATGCCTGACATCTTGCTTATATAAGATGAGTTGAAGCGCCCATGCTCACCATGAGTCAACGCCATCAGTCAAGCTGCCAACATGTGTGTCCCAAAGAAAACTACGTAGTACAGTACAGTTCATTGTTATCTGCGAATGGAAAATGTACTTTTTCTTCAGAATTAACGATCCTCGTGTGAGAGGTATAGATGAAGTTACTTTGAGTCTAGAATTTAATGTTTTGGTAATGATAGGCTTTAGTTTAACTCGGGCCTTCAGGTCCAGCTGTGGGAAAAAATAGAGAGAAAATGGGGAATAATTATAGCTATTGATTAACTGTTTCCACCCCGTGTTATCATTGTCAATTAACCGAGTGTTAGACTGTTGGTTAGAGAAAAAAACTATTTAAATACCCTGCATAGATACATTTTTGTAATCTTCTTACATGTAAAAGCCTCAGTGATCTCATTTATCAATTTCATTACTCTGTTATGTAACAGTTGCAGTTATCTGTCCTGAACACTGGAAAACACGACCTAAAAATCACTGAGAGACTCTACTGTTGTTTCACCGAAGGCCAAAAATCATTTTGTCGGTTGGGAACAAAGAGAGAAGAAATACAGAACCAGTGTGGTCTGCATAGATACACAACTCAAGAACATTTTAATGAGGAAACATTTGTCCCTATTATTCTCAATCAGTGCCTTTTTTTGCAACCTTCACTCTGATCTTCCCTTTGCCCTTGCCTAGAGCATGAAGACAAAGAGCTCTAAGAATAAAGTGTTATATTCACAGCTAAAAATGCGATTGTTCACAGATCATTAGTCGGACAAGAGGGTACTCAAACATAATCATCACTAATGAGTGAAATTTCTAGGTTCTTATTAATTATGTGTGTGTGTACTTCTAGCTTAGATCCTCTACCAGAGGCCTGGGAGTTTGAAGGTTCTGTGAAAAGCTCAAAGCTGTTCCTAGGACTGCACTCTTCTGGAGTGTTATGTCGAAATCTGCTGCAGCCCCTGTTTCAGTGTCGGGGTCACAGCTCCTAAAGCTCCTGTTTCCTCTGAGATCACTGCTCCAGTTGTTCCTTCTGCTGGGATTGCCACATTTACCAGACGCTTGTTGACCTCTGCTATATCTGGTTGGTTGGCCAGCAGCTGTTTGTCTGTCTGGAGTTTGAAGACCCACAGGACTTTAGCCCTGTCGTTCTCAACCCTCTTTGGTTGTGTCTCCCATCGGGACTTTGGGACTTAACAGATGTTCCTTGAGACTATTCAGGCCACTTAATTGTGCTTTTCAGTGTGCACAGTCCCAGTTTGAATCTAAAATCCTGCTATTACGTGTTGGACACCCTTGAACAGTCTGCAGCATGAGTCCTGGTGGCCGCAGTAGACTGCTGCCTCTATGGATCTGATCCTTAGGGTCTGTTCTTGTGCTGCCATTATCAGTGCTCCTGTGCTGTACTTAGAAAGGCCTTTTCTAGCCCCTGGAAGGATTTCTTGATGTCTGGCAGGTACATCCCATCCAGGGTCTTAGCCTTGATAGTTCCTTTTCCTGTTTCTCATCACCGTCTGTCTTTAGCTAGGGTGGCTGTAGCTCAGGTGGCAGAGCAGGTCAGCCACTAATCAGAAGGTCAGTGGTTCGATCCCAGGCTGCATCCTGGCTGCATGCCAAATATCCTTGGGCAAGATACTAACCCCATGTTTGCCTACTGGAGGTGGTCAGAGGGCCCGGTGGCGCCAGTGTCCGGCAGCCTCGCCTCTGTCAGTGCGCCCCAGGGTGGCTGTGGCTACAATGTAGCTGCCATCGCCAGTGTGTGAATGGGTGAATGACTGAATGTAGTGTGAAGCGCTTTGGGGTCCTTAGGGACTAAAAAAGCACTATACAAATGCAGGCCATTTAGCTGCCTGAAGGATTTGTGGAGTAGCTTGTCTCTTGCTGATATATTTGCAGATGCTCCATGTTTCATCCTGAATCGTGGCTCTGACGCTCACTAATCCTCACCCTCCCTCTTTCTGGTGCTCATAGAGCCTCAGGGTTCTGGAGTTTGGATGGAGACCTCTGTGCCATTCAGCTGGCTTCTCAGCACCTGTTACCCGCTGGAGGAATTTGGCTGTGGCTGACATTTGTGCAACTTTATCACGGTTCCTGTTGGCTTGTGTTTATATATATATATATATTACTGCATTTATTTGTCATCATAGTTTTTTCCTCTTTGCATATCAGAGCACAAGTTTCAATAATCCATTCCTGTCACAGTCCTACTCCAGACTCCTTAACATTTTTAAATGTCAGATATAATTACATGGTTACGTCCATTGCTTTTAATGCTTGATATTTCCTTAGTTTTGAACTTTGCTTGCTGTTACTTTGTAGTTATTTGCCTGCATACCTGTTGGCCCACTGAATCCTGTTAACAGTGAGTCAGTGCAGTGAGTCAGTGAATTACTTTTATGAAAGTTTTAAGATTATTATAAACACATCTTCAGAAATACACAGCATGGCTGGCAAATATATAAATAAACAGTGTGTGTGTGTGTGTGGGGGGGGGGGCACATCTGAGTGCCTCGGGGCCCCCACTGGTCTGGGCATGCCTGGGAAAAATCCAAGAGGAAGTGTGCTTAAATTGATGCATTTCCCTTAAAATTTGAGAAGAAGCTGGAGGTCTTCTCTGAACGCCGTGTAGATGTTGGGCTGAGTGTATTTCTGAGGCCAATAAGTAAATGCATTTCAGCCACTTCTATCCCTGACCTTGTGTTTAGGTCAATACCCAGAGCTCATCACCATAGCAGGTGGAATATCAAAGGTACTGGTTTCAGGTCGTTCTCTTCACCACAACATTCGGGTACGATGCCCACATTAGTGCACCAACCCACCACTCCAGAAAACATAGATTTCATTATATTACTATAGTTCTGCTGCCCAGAAACACAGGGTTTAACTCTTTTTGGATAAATATCTCTCTATATATTTTTTGAGTAATGGGAAAGGTAGGAAATCAGATGGAAACTCATTCCCTCCATTTATATTTTATTAACTTACTGAGTTTTACTGCAAAGAAGTAGGGAAATGAACCCTTACCGACTGTTTTTTTTACTACAGCCAGTCATTCAGTCAGCCAGTGAAACAGTAAATCAGCCACTGAGTGGAGGTTAAGATTGAAGCTGGGTGGTAATTGTGGTCTTGCTGCCTGCTAGAAGCTGCTCTCATCAGTTCCTTCCCTCAGCCTATTTACACAGCCACATGTCACATTTAGCTCTGAGAGGTTCTTAACAGTCTTTGACACACACACACACACACACACACACACACACACACACACACACACACACACACACACACACACACACACACACACACACATGAATTGCCACAAACTCATACATAACTTCATGCATTAAAAAGCAGTTCATGCAAAACCTTGTCAACAAGCGTATATAAAATAGCCATACTTCTAATGTTCTTCTTTAAAATATGTTCTTAAAGATTATTGAATGTGTTGTTTTTGCATTAGCACATGCGTGACTTACACTCAAAAAAATAACTCTTTGAATGAACATAAAAAAATCACGGCAAGAATTTCCATGTAATTAAATTGCTTTATTTTAGCATTATGCAATTCTGTTATTCCAACTTAATGTACTTGAGTTGGACTAACGTGATTAATTAATGATGATTCAACTGTTTTACTACAGTTGTGTCCAACTTAATTTAATTGATTTGATTTGATAGCTGAGGCATATACGTAGTGTGTGTATGGCTGTCTGTCTCTTCTAACCCAGTGATTTTCCTGTGGTTTGAACTCTTGTGTGATCTTGTGAATTGTGTGAATCCAGGAAACTAACCACTCTTACTAGATTGTATCCTGTCATCTCAACAAGAATAAATTAAGTTGCTGGATTTCATGCAGATCCTACATGATTTCATTACGTTCACCACAGACACAGGAAATTATTTTGTTCACATTACAAGTTTGAATTTTGTATATTTAACAACCACCCAATTTCATTTTTTTGAGTGTACTGTTCAGTCATCCATGTTTCTAAAATCTCATAAGCTTATAAATGAATTAATACATTTTCTTTTCATGCATGAAATATGGATTTATGGTAACTTTTATTATGATAAAGTGTTACCAAAGAAACAGTGACACACACACAGCTTTCATCTTTCATACACACACATTTCTCTCAGGCAGCTCTCTCTGGAACAATGAGCTTTTTCTATTTCACTCATTTTAAGACTTTCAGTCAATAAACAGTTTTCTTGCATTCAGATTCTCTAAGCAGCCGAGTTGGTGTTCAGGATTTGGAATGTCAGTCTTTTTACAGTGCAATTTTACTGCAATTTTTTATCAAAGAAATAATTAACAGTTTTTTGATGATATTAACAGGTTACAGACCTTCTTCCAGTTCATTATTACACACTGTATTCCATGTATTTATTTAGAAGTGACAGCATTTCTTTCACCATCCTGAGAGGTCGCAGTGCTTCCTCATGAGGTTCAGTTGAATTGGGGCAGGTTTGACTTTAACACAATTGTAGCAAATAATAATAATAATAATAATAATGGTAATTTTCTTTTTACAAATTTTCTATCTGTGTGGTTTCAATCATTATCACAGATGACTCCAACCTTTTGCTAGAGGATCTTGTAAAATAAAGTCCTTTCTTTGCTTACAGTCATGAATTTTGTTACTACAATATCTATTAAAAAAAAACAGAAAAATAAAGTAGTTGAAAAGAGAGCCCCTATACAAACTGAAGAATTTACAGTTTATATGATATTGTCATGACAAAATCTGTATATTTCAATATCAATCTTTAGTCCTTATACTGCGGCTCCGCGTGGTTTGGGAAAATAAATTCGAAGTATTTAGCTGAAGTGTAATTTATTTATGTTAGTTCTTTGTTAGCTTGTAGTTCTAAATTGGAAGATGATTGTGATATTGAAATAAAAAATACAATTATATTCTATTATTTTTTTCATCGCTCAAAATAAGCGTCACACTCGCAGAAGCCGGTATACCCGCCGAAACGCCGCGCCTTTATCGAGACTTTCAACCCCAGGTAGGCCAGTTATGGATCTTCGGATCCACATTATGTCAGCAGCTGTTCTCCACTGTGAACTATGTTACAAACAAACACCGCTCACGCCTCACAGATGACAGCTTACAGTCCTGCATAAAGATGCACAGAGGTTCAGGAGCAGAAGTCCCATTGTAAACATACCACGGCAGACCCGACGATGTTTGCATGAACACGCTTTTCAGCATCTCTTTATTGACCACTTTTCATACACGGTTGCTGTACGCACACAGCCGGCTGTAGCTTTGCAGCTTACAGCCCGACACACACCAACACAACAGCATAGACGTTTAGGCGGCGAGGCGTGATTGCGGGTGCCGCTCAGGTGCGTCCTCCTCCCCTGCAGCGGCACTGCAGACCACGCCCCGCCACACACATTAACCAGGTTAAATACATATTTAAGCAGAATTTTGCAAATGTCTATTTTTCATCTTTTAGCAGCATAGAGCTTTTTTCCAATTATTTTTTAAAAGTCAGGTCAAGGCTCCAAAAGCCCAAAGGCGATATGAGGGTGGCGGCTCACAACAGTTTTTGTTTGCTGGATCATTTTAGTTCAGCGTCTTTCCTTTTGTTATATTTCTTTAAGATTCAAAATGTGTTAATTACATAAATAAAATGTAGTTTTCTCATTAGCACTTCAAGGATTTCATAAGCAACACACCTTTAGATGTCAAAAAGTATTCGCGGCTCCCAGTGTTTTCGTTTGTGTGGAAACCGGGTCCAAATGGCTCTTTGGATGTGAAAGGTTGCTGACCCCTGTCATAGACCAGTTTTCTGTAGGCAGGTTCATCTCTCTCTGTATGTTCTAATAGGAATGATTTAGGAGTCATTACCGAGACCCATATGTTTGGGGATTAAAAGGTTTGGGGTATCAGAGCCGAGGAGCAAATTGAAAGGTAGGTCTCTGAGGTGGAACAAAATCAGCTGAGCATGAAGACAAGGTCATTTGGGACACATTAGTAAGCTGCAGGTTTAAAGACATATGGAGTTTTAGGTTTTGTGGATCGTATAGCATACTGCAACTAATTATGGATGGAGAAAGATATTTGAACTTATTTTCAAACCTAGAAATATTTTGAGTGGATATACACCAGATCCGATTCATTCGAAATTCTTTTTTTCCTACTGTTTTGAGCAACTTTGTGAGGAGATGCCTCGAGATTTGCTGTATAAGAGCCTGGTGAGTCACGCTCCAAATGTGAAAGTCTTGGACACTGACAGCTCCTACATGCCTGCCATTCTTTTCCCTGCATGCATGTGTCTTCCAGAAAACATGAGCGGGGATATCACGCAATAAACACGTGCCTTTGAGGTTAATCTTACAAATCAAACACTTGTTTCACAAAGGCAATTTATTTATATATATATATATATATATATATGTATGTGTATATATATATATATATATATATATATATATATATATATATATATATGTGTATATATGTATATGTGTATATATATGTATGTATATGTGTGTGTATATATATATATATATATATATATATATAATTTATATATATAATTTTTTTTGTGGAAAAGAAACATGCATTTCAATTTTCCTTCAAGCACTTATCAGAGATGCT
Source organism: Maylandia zebra (assembly GCF_041146795.1). Classification (NCBI taxonomy): domain Eukaryota; kingdom Metazoa; phylum Chordata; class Actinopteri; order Cichliformes; family Cichlidae; genus Maylandia; species Maylandia zebra. Next base: position 37,538,059 of record NC_135180.1, on the reverse strand, counting down.
GAGAGGGAGGCGAAGAAAGCGCAGAAGAGAGAAGGAAAGGATAGAATTAGAACAGCAGCGAGGATTCTGGACAGCGCCAGAATCGTGACTGTGTCTTGGCCTATTAAAAAGGAAGGGGAAAGAATGCAGCCTTTGAATAACTGTAATAGGAGCAGACAGTCTCTGGATTACTACCACAGAACTACAGCCAAGTATTGACCCAGCTGAGAGCTAGCTGCCAGCCCATGCTAGCAAGCTAGCAGCACTGGGTCAAATTTCTACTGGAGCTCCTTCAACAAATCAGCCGAGAGATTTCTGTTCAGTCTGGCTTCCTTGCAGTCTGCGAGGCTTCGTGACTCACAACAGCTCAATTAGAAGTTGACTTCACTCCCAGTGGAAGCGCTTTTACCTAAAATGTGAGCACTTTGCTGCCGTTTGGCTCGTGGAATATTAACCAATTACATATGGATATATGCTATATGGATATATGTAATGTTTCAGATCTCTTTCATGGGGATAATGTGACTTACAGTAACAGCTGAGCTCCTCGTGTACCTGAATTGCAGCTATACAGCGTTTAGGGCTGTATAACATTGTTGGCATGGACTTATTTTGTGTGTAGAGCTTCAGAAGATAAATTTAGTGAACATATATGGACAGTAGAAGTGACAACAGCCTAAATGAGCTTTTTTAGTTCAAACTAACATACATTGTCAACATGTTCAAATCAATAGAATAGTCATTGTACTCAGTTTTTACAGCAGAATGTCACAAAACAGCACCTGAAAAACTTCAAAATTATTTTTAATAACTTTATTGATCTGTTACATTTATATTCTCACATAATAAAAGTGAAAATGGTACAAAAAATGTGCATCCATGTCTACAGAGGTACTACGAAGCCTGACTCCCTCTGGGCTTTGTGGTGGAGAGGCTGAGCGGAACAGGTGTTGGGTAAAATAAGCGCAGTAGAAAAATGAAACTCACTACATTTTTGTATAACTAGGGTCCAGAATTCATACGGCTTTCGTGGTCATGTTGGCCTGAAACAACACAAGTGTTTTCTTCACATCACTGGAAGCGACGATGATGGAGATGAAGACTGAGAGGATCTGCCTGCAGTTTGAATAGAAGTTTTCCTTCTATTTTGAGCTTTTTGACTAAAGCTGTTTGTAAACCTGCGATGGAAAAGTCAAGGTTTGCAAATATGTGGGTGGACCTGGCCTGATGCCATTCAGAGGCAGAGTGAACACAGAAGAAAACCTGCTGCTTCATCTGCCAACAGACTCTGGAAATGTGCCTGTGATATTGGCTGCAATTACTCATAAATAAAACGTATAAAGTTGGAGTAACAGCTAAAAGTACGAGAACATGTTGCTGTTCTCATTTCACGTTTACGGCACATAATATTGATTAAACTGTCGTGTCACATCAAACAGGTTACACAAAAACTAATCTAACCAGTGAAAGTGATAACGTGCAAGGAGAGGCTGTAATCACTCCAAACCGCTCAGCGTAATGATGGTGGAGGGTACCGTGGCCACCGTGACATCACACATTAGTTTTGGACTTTGAATTTTAAAACTTTTTCTTTGACTACCAGCATGTGTTTTTTGAAGGGACCATAGAAGTTAACAGCTATCACTTGCTAGCTTTTACACTTGGCATTCATCAGCTGTATGGCTGTAATGCAGAGACACAGTTACAGTAGCAGATAGCGCCAAGTCATGGACTAAAAGAATGCCAGAATTTCACTTGCCAAAACTGACGCACACACTTCCTGGAGGATTTGTACCATCCATGTGTTGTCTTAAATCTTTGTATAATCTGTGCTGACTAGTGCATGTATTAAACATGGACTGAGAGTAAGTGGATGATTTCTTCCTTCATGCTCCACCTGTTGTGAGCTGATAATTGGAACCAAACAGCAGTTTCCTTTGTGTTGTATGTTTGTACTGTAGATCTGTCCTTCCACCCTGACATCCTCCCTAAGTGTGCTTGTTGAAATTATGTTTTTAATAGGATGAGACATAATGCACAATATTACAGAATCACACTTTACAGTAGTGCCATTAATTGTACCATAAACCTGCCAACATGTGTGAAAATAATTTCTTTGCTAATATACATCAGGAAAAAAGGAGAACACAGAATAAATTATGGATCTATGGCATTTTACTAATTTCTGTCTGCAAACTAAGGTCGCAGACATGCAAGAAAAAAACCACAATACGTACATTAAGAGTGTCACTTTTGAAGCTTGTGGGGATGCCAAGCTAGCAGCATGTAGATCTGTGTCTCTGGCTAAGAGCTACATATTGTCAGCTTCACTGTTTGTCCAGCTGCTGCCGATCACATCTGACACCGTTAATAGGCTTTTAACACTAAGTGACACATCTGGCATCAGCACACCGACACATGACAACAACAGTGATGAAGTGGCACGCACTGACAGACATACACCTCCGCACATTGCAGCTGGCACATGCAGCACAGCCGTATTAGTCCAATTAAGCTGCCATATGTTTTAATATAATCTGTTTTCATGGCTCTGTTCTTGTTAATATCGAGTCTGGAAATATTGACAGGCCACAGTTATTTCCTCTATATAAAAAAGACAGTTTGATCAGTTGTGAACAATAGAGAATGAAGACAATGAGAATGAGAAAGGACATATTTTCAGTAAAGTGGTTTTGTAGGATGCGGATGATTTGAAAAGGCATTTCAAAGTGACATAAGAGCATCTGAGCAAATACCATTTGTGTCACCTGTATTTATGTTTTCATAAATGAGCTTCTGACATTCAGAGGAACCTGACGGGAGGGGAGTGGCATGAATTAGGAGAACAGAAGCAGTTAAAAATAAAAGGGAGAAGGACAAAGCACCATTAGCATGAATAAAACATTTCAGTGTCCTTAAAAAGAACTCCCCAAACTTAATTAGATAACCTGCAGGACTCTGCTCCCAGTTTTGAAAGGATATTCTTGTCATGTTTCCCTTGGGGTTTTTTCATTGGTGAGACAGACTTACAGTGATTTCTTCCACCAACAGCTGGGTTGTGTGGGACATTCCACAACTAGTCTACATGTGCTGTGTGAACTGGGGAAAAAACAGGGTGGTGTTCTGTGAAGGATGCTTCAGGTGTGCTGGACAGTTGACCTGTTGTTGTGGGCATTTCAGTCCCATAGTGAGATCTTGGTTCACATTAATATAATTTGTAGACTCTGGGTTGCAGGCAAAGTGGAGAAGTTGAAGTACCTCAGGATCTTATTCACAAGTGAGGGAAGAAAGGGAGTGGAAGACTGACATTTTAATTCTTGCGTCATCTTAATACGGCTGCTGTACAGGTCTGTTGTGATGCTTACAGAGCTGAGCCTGCATCGAAAGCTGGTGATTAAATAGTGACACTGTTAATTATGACAGACAATTAGTTTCTTTTGAAGGGGTGTCAATTAGAGAAAGAGTGAGGAGCTCAGTAATTCAAGAGGGGCTAAGAGTAGAGCCGCTACTGCTCCACATTGAAAATAGCCAGTTGAGATGGTTCTCTGGAGACCTCCTTGAGGAGGTGTTTTCAGACATGTCCAAATCAGAGGCGGCCCGAGAATAAACCCAGGACACTCTGGAAAGATTATGTGTTAGCTGGCTTTCCACTTCAACATCTGCAGAAGGTGGTAGGGAAGCTGGAGGTGTGGGTATCGCTGCTTAATCAGCCCAGGTAAGAGGCAACAAAGTGGATGGCTGGAGCTGTAAGTAAATAATGGGAAATGTAGGGATGAAGAGAGTGGTATTTTTCATGCATCTGGCACACGCAGACTAATGGTACCAATCCAACGCCATGATTTTTGAATTTAATCCAAATTTTGAGGATGAGACCAAATATCATTCGCATATATGCAAGTGGTGAAACTTGGTAGTAGAGGGGCTTTCTTTAGGCCCCCTGGTACACTCTGGTAAACATAGAAACATAGAACAGAATTAAACTGAATAGATATATACGTAGTCCCACTCAAGAAGATCATTAAAATGTTATTAGCCTTTCTGAACACAATCTGGAGTTGCTACCTTTACATTGCTAATCAGCTTAGACGTTGTCCATTACATGCAATCATGTAGCCAGCCCACACTGATTTAAAAAGATGATGATGTTTCATAAACGTGGCAGTGATGAATTGGACCTGAGCTGTGCTAATAATCAGGGCAGTGCCCGGCTGATGAGCCAGTCGTTTCGTATAATGAGTTTTGTTGACACGGGTGGCTCCCTGTGATCACCGTTGTTAATAGACAAACAACTGTCCGGTCTTATATTTGACAAGTACGACAACAGCGCCAGCTTCAGCTGAAGGGAACAAGAGGACAGAGAGGAGTCAGTCAGGATTTGGCGAAGCCTTGTGCCCTCCAGGAGTGTTCTTGTACTGTTGACATAACTTTTAAATGTCAGTCTGTTGCATGTTTCAGAGAACGCTGCAAGCTCGGTGTACTTTAAATTATGAAAGTACTGTTTTGGGAGACCCTTTTGTTCTTCATATGAAAACAACTGCAAAGGCATAGAGACCATTTTTATTTTTCCTCCTGCGAGAAGAATACAGAGCAGAATACGATGCTCTGTGTTTCAGAGAAGCAAAATGCCAGTACAGAGAAACTTAGGCCTAAAACCCACGAGGTAGACATAATACCAACCCCAGAAGACCATTTTGACATCTGTAACATTTCTCATATGCATTGCAACCGTGAACCTTTGGACTTTAACATCGCAGCTCTCCACTACAAGTGATGTTGCACCTAGTATACTGCATGTAATGCTTCTTTCAAGATGCACCCAGGCAGCTCCCTCAAAAACACGGAGAATTTCAAGTAACTTGTGAATGTGTCTGAAGCAGACTGCATTTGGCTGCATCCTTTGGGTCATTGTCTTGCTGGAAGACCCACCCACGATGATTTTTTGAAGGCCTGGCTGAGCGATGGAGAGCCTCGTCCAAGATTTTTCCATCTTTCCCTCCAAGCTATGCAATCATCTTGTACCTTTGGCAGAGAAAACAATCCTAAAGCATAATACTTCTACTGTCTGTGTTCTTGGGGTCAAAACAGCTCAATTTCGATCTCATCTAACCACATCACTTTCTCCCAAGTCTCATCACAATCTAAGTGTGCACTGGCAAACATCAGATAGGCTCAATTGGGCCTACCTGAGGACTTTGAGGGTACTGCAGGATTTCAAGTCACAACAGCATAATGCTGCAAAACAACCATTTTCTTGCCAAACTGACACAAGCTGGTGCAAATATTGTTTTGTGGTGCTTTGGCCGCCTGGCCTTGTGACGGTCAGCAATCTTATCCTTAATGTCCTTAGACAGCTCTTGTTTTGTCCATGCCTACATGATTAAATGCTTTGAATTGCTGCCATGCTATTGGCTGATTAGACATTTGTGAGACGTTGAATGGGTATATGTGCCATCTATGTCACGTAGTCACAAATAAAAGAGAAAAAAATAAAAATCTGGGCCTGGAGCTCAAAATGAAGAAGGATAAGAAATGACCAGAGCAAACTGGCCACAGATGGAGGTTGTGACATCAATCGAAGGAGAGGGAATGAGGTGGTGTTGTCGTTCAGAGGCAGGCTTCTGGCAGATAAATGGCTCTGGTTTCTCTCATCAGCATCAGAGTTGCAACATCTGCTTGTTGGTGTCTCTCTGGTACTGTGCATCTCTATCTGGCTGCAGCAGGTCACTGCCCTGCTCTTCATGCTCTTTCTGCATGTGTGGATTTAAATCTGTCAAATGCATCTATTTTAGTAATGCAGCCTCATATAGAGTATCCATACGCCCTTATATGTGTGGGTGTGCAGCTCCATCAGTCAGTCTGCCTCATCGGCCCAGTCAGCGGTCTTCTCTCATTCGTGTCATTGGACGCTGCAGTGAGTCCAGTATGTTTTCAGCCAATTAACTCTGAGCGGGAAAGCAGCGAAGGGACCCGCGATGTAAGCCACGTCTCTAAATGTCAGTCGGCACAACCAAATGGTGCGGAACAGTGAAAGGAAGGTAAGGAAACAAATAACATGCCAGTGCAGCGTACTGTGATGCATCAGTGTGTTACTGACTTCCATCTCAGCAACATGCACGCAGCAGTGACACCAGCATTGAGTGGAAAGTCATGTTAAATAAATTATGGAGCGTTGGGCTGTTATCAAGTGCTTAAAAAACACAAATGACAGGATTAAAAAGATGTCAGTGAATAAGACAGGAAAGATCAGCTGACGATCTTTGCTGTATTGAATAAAACTCCAGTTATATCTTCAAAAGATTGTCAGTATGTGGTATTTAATAATTTTTACTCTGCATATTAACTCAAAAGGCAAAAATATTGTCTGATATATTTGGACAGATTTAACTGGAGTATTTCATCAAAGAAACAAAACATTTCTCAGCATGTTAGTGGTTTTGTTCTTTGAATTTTAAAGAGTTTAAATGAGTAAATAGAGAAAATGAATGCTGTCGATACTTCATGTTGTAAAATCATCTCCATACTCTAGTGTCTGTGACCTCTAGATTTAATCTGGTCTACTCATCATTTCAATTTGTGGCTGTATTCATTACAGTGGAACAAATTGCAGGGCTGTAGACACCAAACACACACATACAGAATCAAAGTGGTGCGTTTAAAAGATCTGAAAGCAATGTTGTGACGTAGCCCAGTGTGTTCCCGGGGTGTCAAACAATGCTGCCGGCTTCACAGACATGTACACATCGTACCGGGCGAGGCAATGCTGGATGCAAAGAGTTGAGTCTAAAGAGCTACAAAGGCCACATTTGGAAGGAGGAAAGGTGACGATGGCAAAAGCATTTTGATTGTGTTCTTACTGATTTGTTTCACTTTTGTGCATTTTATTGACTGTGTGCCACAAAAAACCGTGTTAGGTTTAGAAAAAGATTGTGACTTAAATCATTCACATTAACCCTACATGTATAAAAATGGGACTTGCAGTCTGTGCATATGAGCTTTAGAAGTGTTGCTGTGTGATGAGTTTGGAAGGACCTGTCTTACTGCTGCATAGCTCAGGTCTGTGTGTCAGGTAATGGTGCCTTCTGGATACATGCCACAGGATTTTAATCAAATTGTCAGGGCTGTGTGGTTGATTGGCAAAGTTTGACCAAAACTAGAGGCCTAAAATATATGCAGGGAAAGCTTTATAGACTTTATCGAATGTGGGAGCTGAGCAACGCTAATCACAGCGGGGTGTCAGGGAAACAATCCTCCGGGTCCAGAGAAGGATGGGAATCCACTAGAGAGGGAGAGGAAAGTTAGATCCAGTACAGTGAATGTTGAAGACAGTGGAAAGTGTTTATAGATGATGAAGCAGAGCTTACTTTGATATCCAGGAATGTCTGCCAGAGAGAGAAGCAGATGGCAGACAGGTGAGGGCAGCGGTGGAGGTGAGTGGAGGAGGGAAACCAGTTGGATTATCTTGGCAGGGTTGCAGTTGAGGTTGGAGGATGAACGTAGAGAGAAAATACATGAGAACAAGAATACACAGGTTTGCACTAGGAAACACATTTGGCTTTTTACTGCTCAATCTGGGGTGATGGGGACGATGGATGGATCAGCTAGTCCTCCTATATACTAGCGTTAATGACGATGATCAGCACCAGATGTGTCAGGCAAGAGAGCGAGAACAGCGCGTTCAGCCCACTAAGGAGGAGAGTATCTGCAGGATGGTTAATCAGGAGAAGGAGACACTGGACTGACCCACGCCCTTATGACACAAATGGCATTATTTGCAGCCAGACAGTAGGCTTTTAAAACAGTTGTCATCCAGAATCCTTTTCGTCATCTACCTCCATAAGCTCGGAGCCTTTTCCTCTGTGCTTCCAAATAAAAAGCTTCTTTCATACCGGACAAAACACCTGCTGACATCTGGCTGTTATCTGGAGGATGAAGGATTGCCACATCAAATAGCCGTGCAGTACTCAGTGGTATTTATTGGCTGCAGCTATGGGTAGTGGTAAGACAAAGTTTCATTCCCTCTTTGGCGGGAAATGACATGCACTTTGACTCTTTGTTATGTCGCAAGCTGCATTCTTCTCCACTGAAGCAGCGCTGAAACACTACTTTGAATTTGGAGTTTGGAGACAGTAAAGTAAAAGTAATAAAAAAAAGTATGTAAGTCTGACTTTGAATGTACAGTAAGGAGGGAAAACATGTCGTCTGAATTCGTGTGAAGGGAATCATTCGCATTTAAAAAGCCCACATCTGTATATAATATTGTAATTTTTTTGTGACAAAGGTATTAGATAAGGGACGCTGTGAACTAGGAGTAATACCTTAGACAGGGCAGTGACACTAATGCACAGTGAAGAACACTGACTCCTATATTACATTTCCTATCCTGGTATAAAAGCTGACAACGTTCTGTGAGACAGAGGTAGCTCTGTTCTTGTCGATGGTGCTCAACTTTGTCTTTATTCATTATTATTGTACCCAAATCACTGTACTAAGTGTCCTTTAGGTAATACTGCTTTAATAAAACTATATGGAGACACTTCTGAGACAGATATAATATTCATTCCACAGATTAATAATACTACACTTCTCAAAGTTTTAATATCCATTATTCATGTTTCATTTTGATTTGAATGCCATTAAGGGCTGGCTATTTTTTTTCTGGACACATACAATGTCACAATCAGTTTTATACCCGTGAGTAAAGCATGATGAATCAATTATAGCATTGGAGGAGAAATGTATGGGTTCAACTGCATTAACGTTGCTGTGACGATGGACACATTTTCACTTTAAGGAAGGAAAAAGAAGAAAAAGAAGAAAAGGTATAAAAGAGAAAAATAGAGAAGCAAAATGAGTGCAGTAGAAGTTTTTTTTAATGAAAAAAGAGTCACACAAGAGTCAAAAGCGGCAGTAAAAGGTAGTAAAAGTTGAAAAGTTAGAGACAAGAAAATCTACCACCGCATGTGAACAAACACAGAAGCAGAAAATGTTTCCTCATTTTACGAGCATCATAATAATATCCCTGATGTATGAATGATAACCTCTCTTTAGCATCAGATGCTGATTTACTTTGTAGGACTTGAAAGGCAGAAAAATAGTCAATCAAAAAAGCTGAAAGTTCATATTACGCCTCTTTCTGTTGAAATGACGCGGGACATTTCCTTTAGGAAAAGTGAAAAGTGTCGTTTGTTGTGGAAAAAAGAAACAAGAATGAAACGTTAGCAACGTTAGCATGCTTAACTGTGAGAGTTTGGATCTAAAAATCTCTAAAAATCAAAAAATATTTCTTTGTTTTTACTGACTACAATTATTACTAATAATAACAATTATTATTATTTGGTTCCAGTAGTTTCTGAGCTCAACGTCATGAATGTAACTGAAATATTTTTTTTAAGATTTCTTTGTTTCTGACAAATAAAAGTCTGGAATTTGAGTGCAGTAGTTGGTACTGTGGGCTTCTTTGTTGCTGTTAAATGTTAGTAATGTTCCTTAATTAATCCGGTGGTTGAGCTGAGACCATTTTTTATGTGATGTTGATGAGGTGTGTGGTCGTTTAACTTTCTGTTTGTTTTGCATTCAGCTGTGATGAAGTGATACTGTATGTTCTAATGAGCTGAAGTCAAGCTCAGAGGTAACAGGTAACAGGTTCGGCGTCCTTGATCTGGTGGGGCTGAAAGGTTCTCAGACTTTTAATCAGCCCAACATTATTTTGACCTCTGGGTTTGGAGTGGTTTCTCTGAGGTTCGACCATGAATGGAGTGGCTGTAGTTGTCTTTTTAGTCAGCTTAGTGGGCCCTTCATCCCCATCATCATTAATCTCCATAATAAAGATGGGCTCTGTACTGTATATGACTGACTCTGTACTACAGGTCAGGAAAACTGACTGTGCAGAACAAGTATACATCGAATTCTGCAGCCAGGACTCATATCATTGCATTGAAACGGGAATGTTTTTTGTTATTTGTTCTAATAACTAGCATCCTCCACCATAATGATGTTTCTTTAATGGCCAGTTATAATTGCTGTAATTGTTGTAATTTTGGGCCACATGGCACTAGTCTGAACATAAAAGTCACAAAGTAAATGTTTAACATTGTTTCAACAGTTTGTCAAAACGACAGCACATATTCCAGATATTGTTTCCTTTTACTTTAATGTCCTTAATACTTAATTGACAAAATGATTAGCTAACATTAATACACACACCTATTTGGATCTATACAATGCATCTTGAGTTGGTCAGGAAAGAATTTTCATAGCTTGGCAGCTACATTTTGACAGTTCTTCCTGCATATTATCAAACTAAGGCAATCAAAAGACTGTTGTTTATAAGCTGTGACTTTAAGTATGCAGTGTTACGTCTCCTCAGGTCCTGATTGATCCTCTCGTCAGGACAACTAGTTAAAAGAATTTAATGAATTAAGTAATTAGGGAAATGCTCTTGAAAGGATGCGGCTTCCTGATAACACAATCATATGATAAACTCGGAAGAAAGACTTCTAGAAACAACTGGAAGCAACGAACATAAGATCCTACTAACATTTGCCATAACTCTGATTATATTCATATTATTTCTGTTTATTAGAGGTGGGAATCACCATATATCCCACGATACGATATTATCACAATACTTAACGCACGATACGACATTATTGCAATTTTTTAAAATATTTTGCGATATTCAGATTCTGTACATAAAGGTAAACTTTATCAATATTCATTTTATCTAATATCAAAGTCTCGCACTCAGTCTTTCTCTCATTTCAGTCAGTTTTATTGTTGACAAACTGAACGGTTTGTATTACAGTCTAGTCCAACTTAACTGAATGCAACCATCTGGTACAATTATAGCTATTCTGAACTATGCAATTTATGATAACTATGCAGCCCATTCAGCAACTGAAGAATTTGAAAGTAAATTAAAACAAAATATAATTTTACATTAAATAAAAAAGTTTTAAGCTTAATTAAAATAAAACATGTCTTAAATTAAAATAAGTAAACTGTCATGTTTATTGCTGCCAAAAAACAAGTTAAACACATTTGGACAGTGAAGGAATGTCAGGGTTCTTGCTCAGAAAAAGGATCAACGTGCTCTGAAGTCAGAGTTCCAGTCCACAAAACCTTTTTTTGTAACAAAATATCGATTTGTGCTGTCCCTGTATCGATACATTATTAGCAAAGAAAATATCACGATACTACACAGTATCGATTTTTTCCCCACCCCTACTGTTTATCATATTTTGCAAAACATTCATGTTCTTTTCTGAAGCTAAGCAACTTGAAAACACAGATGCAGAAAAGACATTTGCACGGTTCTTGATCATTTGCGCTCTGTATATTTATTGTGTTCCATTTAGTTGTCCAAGTCTGGAAACCTCCACACAGGATGATTTGAAAATCCAGACAACGCTTACCTGCCATACTTTCTGCCCCACCTTAAATTCATATTCCTGTCCTGTGATAATTCTCCATGTTGCTATTTTTTGGATGACATGCCATGAAACATTGTTGCCAAACTGTCCTGGGTGATCTGTGCAGGTTTTGAAATGAGATCTCTGTTTAAGTTAGAAATTTGAAGCTGAATTTCAGATTTTTAAACTTTTCATACTTGTTTCTACAGTCCTGTTTCCCCCTGAAAGGTCAAAACTAAGATGAAACTGGAGGAAAGAAAAGGCTCAGCACACACCTCCACGTCTCTTAAATGATTCAGAGCCTTTGTGTGTTCTAAGAAACGTCAGTGTGTGCGCACCTCTTTTCTTGTGTGAGTCGTTTTTTTTCTCTCATGCACACCAAAGCAGTGTCTTTGTGAAAGTTTGCCTCTCTGTTGTCTTCATACATCTGTGCAAAGAGTCTGTACTGACGATCAAGCGTGACTGTGTGTAGATACCGAGTGTATACGTGCATTACTTAGCTAAAAATAAGCGCTTTCTCTCCGGGAAGAGCTGTGGAGAGGTAGAGCGGGAGGACAGCCTTTATCAGCACGATCTAACTTTAATAACTTTACAGGGAGTTCGCTGACAACAATAGGAGAGAGGTGCAGGAGGAGGGCTGTACCTCTCCTCCTGGTCGGGAGGAAGGGGGAAAAACCTGAACATAACCTCAAGTACTCAACTCAACTTTCTCAAATTGACTGGAATAAAAAACCCACCAGAATCATTGAGTGACAGTTCAAAATTACACAAGACACCTGAAATTGATATAGAGTCACAGTCATAATTGTCCTTGCTGTTACAGAAGGGTTTGTTTTTCTCTCCTGGTTAAAAACTCAGGAATAAAGCATTTATTCTCTCGTAACTTGTTCACTGAGGTCTAATACTACCAGAGGACATCCGGTGATTTGGAATAATTGCGAAAACTTCTGGTGATTTGAACAAACCTGCAGGGCCTGTAATTCGTAAAGGTGTAAATTGCCTTTCACGTTCTTCTGCAGGCAGACCTTCCTGATAGTACTAATCCTGCATGAATCATGCTCTGCAATTTCACTCGTAATTTGTTGTTTTTATGCAATTTCTCTCTGCTTTCTTCTGCCTATCATTCAAAAAAGAAGTGTAAAATTCTGAAATCAATTCTGAGGTCAGACACAGCTAAACTTTGTCGCAAATGCGTTTGATGAAATATGAGGTAATGTATGATTTACACACAATAAAATTGTCCAAAGACATGCAGTTAGTGGGGATAGGTTAATTGGATAATCCAAATTGTCATTAGGTGTGAATGTGCGAGTGAATGTGAGAGCGAATGGTTGTCTGTCCCTGTGTGTTGACCCTGCGACATACTGGCGACCTGTCCAGGATGTACCCCGCCTCTCGCCCTATGACAGCTGGGATAGGCTCCAGCGCCCCCTGCGACCCTGAAAAGGATAAGCGGAAGCGAATAGATGGATGGACAATAAAATTGCTACTGCTCTATTATAAGCATTTCGTATCACTCCTTTTGTACCCATTCTTTCTCTTTATGTGGCAGCTCGATTCAACTTTTCAATAGTCCACTGGAGATATAAGAAACTTAAAAAAGCTTTTTAAATGGGAATAAAGATCTTGACGACCTCATCCATCCATCAATTTTCACTGGGACAGCACACTAACGAGTAGGGATGTAAGGAAATATCGATCCATCAAAATATCACGATGTTTCGTGTAATGATACTGAATCGATATTCAAAATCAGTGTTATTGATTTTTTTAAATTGAAAAATTACAGGTATTTACTGTGTATTTCTTTTGTATGTGGCAATTCAAACTCCAGCCACTTGTTTGCAGTTTTTACTGCCGTTACGTTGATGGAAAAATGAGGTCTTGTGATAACTGTAGAAGCGTCTAGTTTGCCAAAACCAACGAAGTAGAACAGTGGATGTGTGGCCAATTGTGCTACATAACTGATGACTGAAGAGGGAGGATACAGCCGGCCCCAGCAGCTTTCAAAGCTGATGTGTGGACTTATTTTGGATATAGGACAAAAGAGGGTAGTAAAGACTTTGACAAGAGCTATGCAGTCTGTAAAATCATCATTGCCAGAGTCAGATATTCTGGTAACACAACAAATTTACGAACACACATGTGTAGACACCATAGCAACGTAGCGTCAAATGCTAATTTTAAAATGAAACTAGATGATCCCGCTCAACGGACAATTGAAGAACTTAAGGGTGACCGTGGCTCAGGGGGTTGGGAAGCGGATCTGTAACCGGAAGCTCGCCGGTTCGATCCCCGAGTACTCTGTCCTGGTCGTTGTGTCCTTGGGCAAGACACTTCATCTGCCGCCTACTGGTGTTGGTCAGAGGGGCCGATGGCGCGATATGGCAGCCTCGCTTCTGTCAGCCTGCCCCAGGGCAGCTGTGGCTACAACTGTAGCTGCCTCCACCAGTGTGTGAGAGTGAATGAATAGTGGCATTGAAAAGCGCTATATAAATGCAATCAATTATTATTGTTATTAAGAAAGAGAAAACACTATAACATGTAAAATCTCAGATTTGAGAATGTTTGATATTTTGGTTGAGTCTCATAAGCACTTTTATTTAGATAAGTAAATTCCCTTTTTCAGGCTGTACTAAAAGTGTTCCATTGATGGACATTGCAGAGCTGTACCTTATTCTATTAACACTTAATTTTAATAGCACTTTACATTGTTTGTTAATGTTTACTTGGATGGATTCTTCAAGCAGTTTCATTTTTGATTTATATTTGTTTATCTTAAAGTCACATATAAAGTGTTTTTGTTTTGATGCTTCATAGAGCAGTTTTTGGATAACTATTTTACAATCATAGTAGTTAGTAAGTAACACCTCAGTGTTACATCGTTTACTTTTTTCATGTTAAAGAAATAGTTGATATTTCAGTAAAGTAGTTTTTGTTTGTTTATTTGACATGACTTCCAATAAGGCAGATGTTAATTTCTCCATTCATTTTGAACTTAGAGAGTGTTTTTGTTTCAGACGTCTCATGTCAAGCATTTAACAGTTTGGACTGTTTACTGTGAGTTTAAATTCAGTCCTACTAAACACAAATATAGTCTGGCTTTTAGTATCGCAATATATCGTATCGTCTCCCCTGTATTATGATATATATTGTATCGCCACATTTTTGCCAATACACACCCCTACTAACGAGACATGCCCAGCCCACATTAGCATGTCCTGGATCTAGCACATACCCGAAACACCAAAACACCTCAGAGCTCCTCATTCTATCTGTAAGGCCAAGTCCAGCCCAATAATTGGGCCCTTTTATTTCAATCATAAACTAAAGTCAAAGTCAAAGTCAACTTTATTTGTCAATTCTGCCACATGTACAGGACATACAGAGAATAGAAATTTCGTTACTCTCAAACCCTAGATGAAATAGCAAATGAACATTTAAATATAAGAGAGTGATTAAAAATGCAAATAAAATCCAAACCACACAGTGATGCAGCTCGACAGGATGCTCTCGATGGTGCCTCTGTAGAAAGTGTACATGATGGGGGCTGGTGCTCCTGCTCTTCTTAGTTTGCGGAGAAAGAAGAGACGCTGCTGTGATTTCTTGGCCAGTGCTGTGGTGTTGTACGTCCAGGAGAGATCCTCTGTGATGTGCACACCCAAGAACTTGGTGCTGCTCACTCTCTCCACAGACGCTCCGTCAATGGTCAGAGGAGCATGTTGGGTGTGCATTCTCCTGAAGTCCACAACAATCTCCTTCGTTTTCTCCACATTCAGAGAGAGATTGTTGTCAACACACCACGTGACCAGGCGTCTCACCTCACTTCTGTAGTCGGTCTCATCCCTGTTGCTAATGAGACCCACCACCGTTGTGTCGTCCGCAAACTTGATGAAGAGGTTGGAGCTATATGATGGAGTGCAGTCATGGGTCAGCAGAGTGAAGAGGAGGGGGCTCAGCACACATCCCTGCGGGGCCCCCGTGTTTAAAATGATGGTGCTGGATGTATTACTGCCGACCCGTACTGCTTGAGGTCTTCCGGTGAGGAAATCCAACAGCCAGTTGCACAGTGAGGTGTTGAGCCCCAGCTGGACCAGTTTTTGAGTGAGCTGTTGGGGGATTATAGTGTTGAATGCTGAACTGAAATCTATGAACAGCATTCGAACATATGAGTCTTTTTTGTCCAGGTGTGTGAGTGCTGAGTGGAGTGCAGTGGAGATGGCATCATCGGTTGAGCGGTTGGGCCGATACGCAAACTGGAAGGGATCCAGGGAGGGGGGCAGGACAGTCTTGATGTGTTTCATGACTAGTCGTTCGAAGCACTTCATCAGGATGGGAGTAAGTGCAACAGGACGGTAGTCATTAAAGCAGGAGGGAGATGACTTTTTTGGAACCGGAATGATTGTGGTGGCTTTAAAACATGTGGGGACGACAGCCTGGATGAGTGATATGTTGTAGATGTCTGTGAAGACATCAGTGAGTTCCACTGCACAGTCTCTCAGTACACGACCAGGAATGTTGCCAGGACCCGGAGCTTTACGTACATTGATCCTGCTGAGGGATCTCCTCACGCTGTCCGGGGACAGAGTCATCACCTGGTCACCAGGAGGGGGTGGGGTCTTTTGTGCAGTGGTGCTGTTTTGGACTTCAAAGCGAGCAAAGAAAGTGTTCAGCTCGTTCAGCAGGGGGATAGTGCTATCACAGGTCTGTGGTGGGGGCTTGTAATCTGTGATGGTCTGAATGCCCCGCCACAGGCTCCGTGAGTCTCTGCTGTCTTTGAAGTGATGAGATATTTTCCTGGAGTACTGTCTCTTAGCCTCTCTGATGCCACGGGAAAGGTTGGCCCTAGCTGTCCTCAGGCTAACCACATTGTTAAAATCGCCAAAACACAAACTTAACAATGTGGTGTATGCTGTACAGTGCAGCAAGGAATGCTCAGACCTCTACATTGGAGAGACCAAACAGCCACTTCACAAGCGCATGGCACAACACAGAAGAGCCACCTCCACAGGACAAGACTCAGCAGTCCATCTGCATCTTAAGGATAAAGGTCACTCTTTCGAGGATGCCAATGTTCACATTTTGGACAGAGAGGACAGATGGTTTGAAAGAGGAGTGAAAGAAGCCATCTATGTCCACTGTGAGCGACCATCTTTGAACAGAGGCGGGGGTTTACGACACCAACTCTCTGCCATCTATAATCCAGTTTTGAGATCCTTCCCAGACGCCTTAACGCCCACTCACATCCTGGGCCATCTGACCTCAGGAATTCGCATAATAAGGTGGGGCCAGGTTTCACAATGAACACACCCGAAACTCTGGCTGATTGGGACCCACGCCCAGTTTCCCACCTTGGCTCAGGCGATTAGAGGATCATCAGGGGGTCCTTTTGTCCCTCTGTGGGGGGTCAATCCCACTAGGTTTATATCTGGGACTCTCCACCATTTGACCTTAGAACTGAAGAAGCTTCTCGGATGAGAGGTGAAACGTCTTCAAGCAACTTAAAGAAGTCCAGACGCTTTTCTTTGCAAGCTCCTTTGACTACGATGACCTGGATGACTGAGAACCTTCACAGACATCACTATCAAATAGTATTTTTGCTTAAAATGCACATCCTTACTCTAAAAGGAGATTCCTTAGAGGTCAGGCAGATAAGGAAATGCAGATTCTCCGCATTCAATCCATCAAAGTCCTATTTTGAACCAGAAAAAGCCCTTTGATACTTATGTGATGCTTACCAAGAGACTCATTAGATAATTTCTGACTATGCTGTTGGGAAGTTTTCTAATATATCTGATATAATATATAATATATTTTCTGAGACGTTCCAGTTACACAGTGGCTGCTCCATCTCGCTGGTTTATATCGACGGTTTTGTCATCATGCTGTCACCTCTTATCTCGGGGTGGAGACATTACCACCAGGCTGTCATAAACATAGAAAGTGAGCAGTCCACCAATCGAACTGCAGGGGTGAAATGGGTTTCACTCTTTGGCATTCCAGGATGTTTTAAGAGCAACCTGTCTTCCTCCCCGTTTGTCTCCCCTCTCGCCTTCTAGTGCTGTTGTGGGTGGATCGATGCATCTGTACAACGGGACAGAGATGAGTGGAAAATATTCACAGCCCCTATCGATCAGCCGCGCTCAACAAACAGTCACAAAGGCAGCGTTGGCCCATGGCATGCTGGGTTATTTTATTATTGGCCCTGAGACAAGACAGGCAGAGAGGCTGAAGGGAAGAGGGAGAGAGGCCTAATGTGGCATGGAAAATAGTCTGTTATGAAGCAATATTAGCCCCCGAGCCTTGAGCTGCGCACACGCATTCATACATCAGCGTGCTTGCTAACACACACTCTGTGTCTATCACGCACACATTGTAAGACACTGCATGAAGCCGCAGGCCCAGCATGCAGAACGTGGTGAGTGTGAGAAGCATCAATAGTGTGATGAATTGCCTTAATATCAGGATTGACTCGCATTCTGGCTTTGCCTCTTCATCCTAATAACCCCCTGAAATTGTCCACCTTAAATATACAGGATGGATGACACTGCATGGTGACCGAAGAGAAGACAGAAAAGTGGGGTAGCCAGATTACCGGGGACAGAGGGACTGAAATGCCATTTGTCTTAATGCTTTTTTGACAAGCAGCTCTACTTTAAAACAGTTTTGGTAGTTATTGTCATTATTGCACAAACCAACAAAGAAGAGTGAAAACCGACTCAACATTTTTTACCATGAGTTGCAGATGAAAATTGAACAGTTTTCATCCATCAAATTTGTTGGCTCCATGTATGCCATCAGCACTTCTGTATTCTGTTTGCACAATATATGCATAATAAAATGCAACATTAAACATTTTTCATCTGCTGATCTAAACATGTACCAGTCTGGATTCAGGCCAATCCACAGAACTCTTCCCACAACCTTGTTCGAAACAATTCTGTCAGTTGGTTACAGAAAAATCATTGCGCTGAAAGAGGAAGGAAAAGAAAAACAGAAGGGGAGAGGGACAGTGAGAAAGGGGGGGGGGGGGGGGGGGGGGGAATCTCCTGGATCACCTGTTGAGAGAAAAAGAATAGAAAACAAGCAAAAAAAACCAAAGCAACATACTAAACACAACACCATCGCATTAATCTAGTTAAGTGTAAACAGCAGTAAATACTAAATATTCAATGTTGTTGTGCAGCACGCAGGACAGACAGTCTACGAGCAGTGAACACCCGTGTGCACACCTGTGTGGATCAGCACGCTTGTATTCAAATGGTTTCCACATGTAATGGTCTGCAAGAGGATGTAGAGAGCCATAGCCCCGTCCCCCAGGGCATGAAGCAGGCATGGAGGAGATCCAGGCCCCAGACATCCAGAGGCCTCAGAGTTCGAGAGCCCAAGGAGGACCACCGGAGGGGCATCCATGCCACCTTCATGGGAAGGGCTGAGGATCCCCAGACGAGGTGTCACCCAGTAGCCACCAAGCAGAAGCTAGAGGGGGCTGCACCGGCGTGCCCGCCGGCTCTACCGGCAGCCAGCTGTGCCAGAGTGAACCGAGCCGCAGGCCCAGAGGCCGGAGGCCCGAGGGCCCCCCACACCCCGGAGGAGGCCTGACCGAGCAACAGGCACCAGGCCCCGCCAAGTAGCCACCAGGAGTGAGCTGGTACATACCTGAGCGCCCAGCCCTGGACACCAAGAACCACCAATGCACCGACCACTGAGGGCATCAGTCACCGGCAGGGAGTGTGGTGAGGGGAGATAGGCCTTGGAGGGCCTGGGAGTTCCCAGACAGGTGGAGTCTAAGACCCGACCTGACATATAGACACAGACAAACAGGCACACACAGACACAAACATGCATTCCCACCCTCATGCACACATATACAAACACTCAGCACTCACCCAACGTAAGGATTGACATAAATGGACATGTACACACAATCACACTCCCCAAACATACTCTATACCTTGGGTCCAGGTACCCTCGCCCCCAGAGGGGGAAACGGCACCCAGACCCATCAGAATGGACTGACCTTCAAGGCTTGTCAAAGGCTCATTGGTTGTAAAGAGCTGTAAATTGAAATCATATGATATTTATAGTTCTTTGTCACTCCAGTGGATTAAAGCCATATTGATTTAGTTATAAAAACAAATGGAGCTAAAGGGCCTCGTTAGGTAGTTGGCACCTTTAAATGGACAGAAAAGTGTAGCTTAAAATAACAATGCTGACAACCCATTACATTGATTTTAGTGCTGAGATAATATACACTGAAATGAGGTGGAAGGAGAACAAAAGACTTGACGTGGAGAGAAAAAGGAAGAAAGCGCCGTTTCTGACTGAGAGAGCAGAAGAAAACAGACGGTGAGAGACGGGACTATGATGTAAACGGAGACTGAGGAAAGTAATGCTGAAGCTCAGACAGAAGCAGACAGCAGACAGCAGAGCAGCGAGCGGAAGATATGAAGTGTTACAGAGGACAGGGGGACGGGAGGGAAAAAGGCAGAGGAAGGTGGATAAAACTGAAGAGCCAGAGAGTAGAAAGAGGCCAGCTCGGTGTAAACACTCCATGCTGTCTGTGTCGATCTCTTAATGGCTCAGAAGGGTTTTCTACTCCGTGCCATGCTCTGTTATGTTGGTGAAATGGAAAATACCGACACGGAAGAGTGAGGAGGAGGAGGAGAGCACGGCTATAGACAGTGGACTCCTGACGCAGTGTTGGATTTTTGCTGCCATGAGTTCTATAAATAAGGCGGAGGCGTTGTGGATCTTTGGAGGCGTATTAAACAGCCTGGCAGGAAATCACAGAGGCAGAACTTGAGCACAAACAGTGAATAGTACTCAGTTTGTACTACGGCACATTCTGGCTCACTACGGGAGCTCAGGCATCCAGCAGGGATCACTACATGATATTTGGGCTTCTTTAATGAAGTGTGAACTCATATTTGGTTAATGCATGTAAGCTGTAAGCAGTGAGAGTATTTGTCTGTTTACAGTCAGATGTTTTTCAGACAGACTGATGAAGAACTTTATCTATATGGCTTGCCCTTACACGTGTTTATGTGCTGGGTGCTTCCCAGTTGCTTTTATAACACGTCTTCATTTCTTGGTCTGACTTAGACGTGCGACTTGATGGACCATGAATACGTAAGAAGGTTGACTTCTTTCTTATCCGCTAATCTTAGCAAATTTGCTTAGCATGTTACATCCACAACAACTGACAGAGACACAGGTATTCACAAATGTGTTCTAAACATCATAACAAATTAAATACCAGAAGACTGAAACTCAGGCTTTTTAAAGACTTTTCAAAAAAACCATGACCTTTAGCAATAAACTTACTTCAGAACCAAAATACCAACCAAAGTGTATCCCTTCTTTAAGTCTGGCATCATTAGCCGTTTCTGGGTCCAAACTCGGCTTCAGGTCCCAAAGTCAAATGAATACTGCGCTATAAGCTGTCTAAATTCTTTTATCTTTAAGAAAATGGCTGCTCTACCAGGAGGAACAATTAAGTTTGAGATCCAGAAATCCAAGAGAAACACGAATTAAGTTTAACAGAATAAAACATACAGCTCTGCTAAAACTTCCAATGTAAATGAAGACAGAAAACTACACAGCAGTGACGTTTGTAGGGTTACTGAAGTTGGACTAGCTGGTATATAATGATGTGCTATGTGGTGGCTTAGCTACACAGCTATGTTAGCATAATATAAACACAGTGAAGCTGGAGGATGAACACTAACTTTTTTCCTCTCGATAAAAGTTAACATGAGGGTTCCCGATGGTTAGGAACAAATGTAATCGCATGGCAGGATGCTGTAAACGGACCAAACTTCAGTCGGGAGAACAACTGAGATAATCCATCCACAATATGAGGTTAGTCAATAATATACTGCTGCATGGGCTGGGCTGTTGTTACATTGTAAGGGTTTAAAAACTGAGCTTTAAAATGAACAGTGGTAATAAAAACCAAGAGAGGCCGACTGTGATCACTGACTGTTTTTAGGGGCTTGTTCAGATTAAATAGAAGAAGATACAAAGCTTTAAAACATGTTAAAAACACAACAGCCTTAATAAGCGCAGAGTAGTTGGGACCCGGGAGAAGGGTTTTTTCTGTTCATCAGAAAAAAACTAACTGGGTGCAAAAAAAGCAGGGGAAAGAAAGACAGGTGAAAACGATCAGGAATATTACAGCATGGAAACTAAAACTAATGCAAAACATGATGGAAAGCTTCAAAGCTTCAAATCAAAACAGGAAATAACCTGGAAACAGGAAGACTCATCCATAAACAGAGAAAGACAGAGGAAGCAACAGATAGGGAGCACAGAGGGAACTGAACACAAATTCAGAAACTTAGGACCCATCAAGATTTCAGAACAAACACTGGAACTGAAACACATCAAAACAGGCATCCAAAATAGCATGAAACCGGACAAGAAACAGAACCACACGGTACCACAGTAAAACTGAATGTCAGCATAGTAGAATAACACATGAACATAAACAGTCTTATTTTTCACTTCATGCTTCTGTTCTGTCTCAAGACAAAAGACAGTGAGTGATAACGATCCTCGAAATGGAGATGGAGGTTCATGCTCCGTTTGGAAACTCTTGGACCCTGTTATGAATTCAGTTGGAATTCAGTTTTATTTCATCAGCGCCAAATCACAACATCAGTCACCCCAAGGCGCTTTATATTGTAAGGTAGACCCTGCAATAATACATACAGAGAAAATCCAACAATCATATAACCCACTATGAGCAAACACTTTGGCGACAGTGGGAAGGAAAAACTCCCTTTTAACAGGAAGAAACCTCCTGCAGAACCAGGCTCAGCGAGGGGCGGGGCCATCTGCTGCGACCGGTTGGAAGACAGGATAAAGACATGCTGTCTTTGTTTTTAACGCTCTGATTAATTTCAATTTTACTCTTTATTGATGAATCAAATATTATTAATAATAAAATAATCATGTCAGTTTTTTTTCACATCTTTAGTCTGTTGTCTTTGAAGCTAAAGGGTTGGTGATGATTAAGCTCAGTTTTTTTCTCTTTTTAAAACACTTGAAAAAATATATTTATATATGCAGCTGAACATAGTTTTTACTTTCTTGTGTGCAGTGAAGTACACAAGCACAGGCAGCAAATTTTGGATCCATTTAATCCATCCAGCCCTGGATTTGATCATCACTCCTTTCCCCTCCAGGTTAGCGATGCCATAAGAAGTAAATTTATGAATTAAGCCTGAGCTGAGGTGACTTGTAGGCCAGAAGCTTATCTCTTGTTTGTGTGGCTTGAAGCAGCTTAGGTGTACCTGCACAGCCCCTGGACATGACACATATTCATCACTGGGGCTCAGCCCTGGTTTATCTATTTATTCCTCGAGGCAGAGCAGAGAGAAATCGAGTCCTGTGCTCCAAATAAATTTGCATCTGATGCCTTTATCCAAGGGTCCTGGATAAGAAAAGAAATATAGAGAAATGTTCTATAGACAATATAATGGTTTTAGTGATTTTGTTGTAGGTTTTTTTTTGCTTTATTGTTTTAAATAAATGAATATATATATATATATATATATATATATATATATATATATATATATATATATATATACATATGGGGTTTTTTTTTATGCTACTATTGTATGGCTATTATGTTTTACTATATTTTGCTCATTTCCTGTTTTATCCTGCCTTTATTGAGTCTTCTCTGTCTTTTTTCTTGGTGCCATGGTTTAGATACCAATATTTAAACAACAGACACATAAATTAACTTTTAAATATCTGTGAGGCTGATCGGTGAGCCTAACCCAGCATCCCTGTGCAGCTGAAACTTGAGGACTTATTCCACCAAACATGGATAAATCACTGCTTTTCTGTCTTAGATGATATAGAAACAACTTTTTAAAAACTTCTTATTCTACGTTCAGATCTGTCGCCTGGCGGTTTTAAAATATGTGTGGTAAATCAGGTGACCTGACCACCAAACTAACCTGTGGGCAGGGCTAGCGCACATCTAGACCAGTCAGGTAATTATTTTATATGGTTATATCGGGCATTCAATTCTATAGCTGTTAGCATGATATAAATGTGCCATAAAAAAAGCATTCATATTATTTAAACATAAAACATGTATTTTAGGTAGCCGTTGATCTACAGTATATTTAGCCAGAGATAATCACAGCTATATGCTCGCTATGATATAACTGCCCCAAATAGGTTGTTGGGAAATTTACTCCTGCGCAGTATCAAAGTGAAAAACTAAAATGTCACTGCGACAGTGCGCAGAGGATGTGCTTAATTGACAGATAAAGCTTTTGTTGCTGAATAAAGTCATCTCAGGATAAAGGGATGTACTCCAGCCATCACTGGTATTGAAAATGCAACTTCCTGTGAAAGTGGCGTGGTAAAATGTCAGGACGGCGGTGGAAGCAGCTGATAAGTGCGACAGTCACTCCTCTCTGATCACGGGTGGCTGTTCCAGTTTGATGTCGCTGGCCTTTGTCTGTGTCCTCCGTCTCAAATATGAACGCTGCTGTTATTACAGTGTCTCAGTGCTGCAGTTGTAATTCCTTCAAACTGTAGGTAGAGCTTTGTTGCACAGAGCAGAGGGAGAAGAGGTGTGAGGAGTCCGGACAGCAGTGACTGAACTGATAACGAGACTTGAAAGCTGATTTTTAATTCCATCGTCACTTTCTTTTCTCCTCGCTGCCTGTGTCAGTTGACCTCATTCCTCGACGAAGAGTTTTGATGAGAATTTTTAACATGAGAAAAATATTGAAGATGTAAACAAACCGTTCTCCAGGTACATTGTGCCTAGTTACATCAGCACAAGATGTGTGCGACCGTGGCTCAGGGGGTTGGGAATCGCATCTGTAACCGGAAGGTCGCTGGTTCGATCCCTGGGCTCTCTGTCCTGGTCGTTGTGTCCCTGGGCAAGACACTTTACCCTACTTGCCTACTGGTGTTGGCCAGAGGGGCCGATGGCGCGATATGGCAGCCTCGCTTCTGTCAGCCTGCCCCAGGGCAGCTGTGGCTACAACTGTAGCTGCCTCCACCAGTGTGTGAATGTGAGAGTGAATGAATAGTGGTATTGTAAAGCGCTTTGGGTGCCTTGAAAAGCGCTATATAAATCCAATCCATTGTGTTCCACAGAGACTAACCCACGCTATATTGCCAAAAGTATGAATTTAAAAGACATCTCATTTTTATTCCATAGGGTTTAATATATGGTGCAGCTATAACAGCTTTAATTCACTTTTCCCGAAAACGTTCATGGCAGTTTTTCACCGTTGTTCCAAAAGTGTATCTGTGAGGTCAGGACCTGATGTTGGACAGGAAGGTCTGGCTCACAGTCTGCACTTTTTTTTTTTTTGGCCTGTCCCATTTGGTTCTTTAGCCATCAGAATTGTCTGAAGACCAACAAGGAGACCTCTACAGTCTGCACTTTTTAAGAGTCCAGTGGCAATGTTCTTGACACCACTGTGTCCGACGCTTTGCGTTGTGTTGGTGATGTAAAGCTTGGATACAGCTGCTGAGCCATGGAAACCCATTCCACGAGACTGTCTATGCTCTGTTCATGAGCCAATGTGAAGGCCACATGAAGTTTGGAGCTCTGTAGTGACTGACTCTGCAGAAATGTGCGCCTCAGCATCCGCTGACCCCACTCTTTGATTTTACGTGGCCTACCACCACTCGAGCTGCTATCATTCCCTTTTTTTTTTTTTTTTTTTTTTTTTTTTTTTTTTAAATGACATCAGAAACAGCAGTATGCGACATTACGTGATGGCAGAGCTTCAGTTCATCCTTTGTCTTTTTTTTTTTTTTTTTTTTTTTTTTTTTTTTAATAAATAGGACAGGGGGAATGAATGAGAGAAAGAGGGGGAGAGAAAGAAAGAAAACCAAAGGGGAGAAGTGACGGTGAGAAGGGGGGGGGAAGAGAGAGAAAAAAAAAAGAACTCCTGGGTCACCTGTATGGAGAAAAAAAAAACCAAACAAAAAAAACAAACAGAGGAGACAGCAAACAACAAAGAGCAACATAATAATAGAGAAAACAAAGCACCATCACAATAAACTAGCTAGTCATAGATATCAATATTTACTAAATAATAAACGATATTGTGCAGCACGCAAGATAGACAGCGCACAGTGTGCTTTGAGGCAGCAGCCAAGAAAGCTTTAGTCCGCGTCTGTGAATACCCATGTGTGCATACCTGTGTGGATCAGCATGCTTGCATTCCAAAGGTTTCTCCATGTAATGATCTGCTAGGGAGTGTGGGGGGGCCACAGCCCCGTCCTCCAGGGTGTGAAGTGGGTATGGAGGAGATCAAAACTCCAGACATCCAGAGGCCCCCAGAATACAAGAGACCATGGAAGACCAACAGAGGGGCAGCCGCGCCACTGTTCCAGTAAGAGCTGAGGAGAGTCCCAGATGAGGGCTCGCCCAGCAGCCGCGGAGCAGAAGTCAGGGGGAGCTGCTATCATTCCCAATGGCTGTCGTCCCACCGTTGACTGTGGGATATTCAGCAGCGACTGGACTTGTTGTACAGGTTGTATCCTATCACATTACCATGCTGGAATTCACTGTGCTCCTCAGACCGACTCGGTCTTTCACAGATGTTTGAACAAACACTTCCTGTGGAAATGGAAGTGATTGGAACACCTGAATTCAGTTATCCAAATGGGTGAATGAAAATCTTTGGCAACGTTGTGTAATTGCAACACATTTTGATGACATTCATGCCCGTGATGATTGTTCAGGTGACTGTTGTTCTGATTATATAAATGAAACATTCAGGTTTATTTATGTGAACTGATACAGTTTTAAACTGTGGTTAAAACTGTATATTAAAATTAATGTACCTTCGAGCTTTGACACTAATGCACAACTAAAATAACGCTGCACTCTCCAGACTGTTAGTAAAAGGCAGCTCTTCAAGTTGTCCTGTTATATAGGAATTTATGGGAAAATGGCCTTTTGGCGCCTTTGATCTGTGACCTCAGTAAATACTTTCCTGATGAGAGGTGATGGTCTCATTTTACTGAATAGAACATGATGTTCATATTTTAAAAAGATGGTAACAGTGACCATTCTTAGCTTTAGGCTTTAGACTCTCTAGCCTCCACAAGGCTGCAGGTCCTGATGGCATCCCCGGGCGTGTTCTCAGAGCGTGTTCTGGGGAGCTTGCAGGAGTGCTCACAGACATATTCAATCTGTCCTTGGCCCACGCTGTGGTACCGGCCTGCTTCAAATCCACCTCCATCGTCCCAATACCCAAAAACTCCAACCCATCTTGCCTCAATGACTACCGCCCAGTAGCACTCACCCCCATCATCACTAAGTGCTTAGAGCAGCTGGTCCTAGCACACTTCAAATACTGTCTCCCCCCCACCCTGGACCCCCACCAATTTGCATACCGCCAGAACAGGAGCACAGAGGATGCAGTCTCCATCGCACTGCACTCTGTCCTCTCACACCTGGACAACAACAACACCTACGCCAGAATGCTGTTTATAGACTTCAGTTCAGCATTCAATACAATCCACCCCTCACAACTCATCAGGAAACTGACAGACCTGGGCATCAGTTCCCTCATCTGCAAATGGTTACTGGACTTCCTGACCAACCGCCCCCAACATGTCCGGCTGGATAACCACTGTTCATCTACAATCACGATGAACACCGGGGTACCACAAGGCTGTGTGATGAGCCCTTTCCTCTTCTCCCTCTTCACCCACGACTGCAGACCGGCTGATGGTTCCAACACCATCATTAAGTTTGCAGATGACACCACGGTGATTGGCCTCATCAGTGACAATGATGAGGCCGCCTACAGGGAGGAGGTGGATCGTCTGGCTGAGTGGTTCGACACAAACAACCTGCTGCTTAACACCGAGAAGACCAAGGAGCTCATCGTGGACTACAGGAGGAATGCTGACCCACATCCACCCATCCACATTAAGGGGGCGGCTGTGGAGCGTGTGAGCAGCTTCAAGTTCCTGGGAGTCCACATCTCCGAGGATCTCACCTGGACGACCAACTGCTCCAAGCTGGTCAAGAAGGCTCACCAGCGCCTCTTCTTCTTGAGGACTCTGAGGAAGAACCACCTGTCCTCAGACATCCTGGTGAACTTCTATCGTTGCACCATCGAGAGCATCCTGACCAACTGTATAACAGTCTGGTACGGGAACTGCTCTGCCTCGGACTGGAAGGCGTTGCAGAGGGTTGTGAAAACTGCCCAGCGCATTACCGGAGCACCACTTCCTGCCATAAAAGACATCTACAGGAAGCGGTGTCTGAAAAGGGCTGGGAAAATCATCAAAGACCCCAGTCACCCATCACATGGACTCTTCACCCTCCTGCCCTCTGGGAGGCGCTACAGGAGCCTCCGGACTAAGAACACCAGGTACCGGAACAGCTTCTTCCCCACAGC
This sequence comes from Maylandia zebra, assembly GCF_041146795.1. Taxonomy (NCBI): domain Eukaryota; kingdom Metazoa; phylum Chordata; class Actinopteri; order Cichliformes; family Cichlidae; genus Maylandia; species Maylandia zebra. The sequence continues at coordinate 37,510,251 of NC_135180.1, read as the reverse complement.
TGTCAGACTCCTGAACTCTGCCTCCTGACATCTGACCCACGTTAACACATGGACTGAACATACACACACACACAATGGACAACTGTACCCTCAAACACACAATAATAACATGGACTGAACCACCACTCACAACCACTAGCACTTTATATAGCCTCTGTAGAAACTATCTACACCCTCACTTATCTTAACTGCACTACTGTTTAGCTCTGTGTAAATAATCATTCTGTACATTTGATAATTTTTAATCCTACAACTGTTTACAACTTGCATAGTTCCCATTTCTGTATAGCTGTATATCTCCGATTTCTGTAAAGTTATTTATTTCATATTCTGTATAGTTTTTCGTATTTATATCCTGTTCATAGCCTGTACATAGCTTGTACTCACTACAGCCTGTACATACCTATAGTTATAGAATATTCACAACATACCTCATACCGTGTACATTATAACATACCATAATAGACCCATTTCTGTAATATACTCACATATCTATATTATTGCAAATATATATTGTAATATATCTATATCACTAAAGCACTTCTGGATGGATGCAAGCTGCATTTCGTTGCCCTGTACCTGTGCATGTGCAATGACAATAAAGTTGAATTCTATTCTATTCTATTCTATTCTATTCTATTCTAACCAGTGACATCAAGTGACTACTTCCCCATCAATCTGCCATCATCGGTCTACTTTAAGCCCCTGTATAAGAAAGTCACACTGCCCACTCCTTTGTCAGCCAGAGAGGCTTTTTATGTCCTTTCATTTGATGCCAAAAGTCAGCAGGCAGCAGGTATCACCGACTGCAGGAGTGGAAGGATAGGCCACAGTCCTTGAGGTAGAGCAGCCAACTTTTTAGGTCAAGCTTTTGTAACGTTATACTGAGGTAGGTAAATTTAACGTACTGATTGAAACATCTTTCCGACAAGAACTTGACAGCAAACCACTTAAAAATAGCTCTCGAAGAAACACTGGGAGGTTAGAATCAGAGAGGACTACAGGGGATTTTCTTTACAACAAAACAGCTTGTGGGGTATCCCTCCGGTGGGTAACACAGTCCTGCTGAGCACCAGTCACAGCTGGAGAAGGAAAATATGCTCAGTGTTGATGCCCCCTCTGGGTTTGTAGCAGCGTGTTTCCACATCAACACCGTCCAAGTTAAACTTAAAACTGACACAACATGGTACCACTCGTTTGGCTTCAGTGGAAGTTTCTGCCCGACTGTCAGAGTGGCTTTAAGGATTTTTGAGGTTTCCAAAGAAACCCATTTCACTTGGTCTAAATACAGGTTCTAGTGGAAGTTTTATTTTCTTCCTTCTTTTTTAGTCGCCTTGGCGGTTTGTCAACGCAGTATCTAGGAAGAAAAAAGTTTTCGAGGCACTTGCTTCAAACTTTTTTGAAAATAGTTGACCGCACATAAGGAAACGCAGCGTGTGGTTCCACTCAGTGCTGTCTGCTTCATGACTTATTCATTTATGCTTTGTCTCTGTTGCTTTTCTTGTTTTTTTACACCAGTCCTTGTTTAATTTCAAGTTTTGCTCCTTCCATCTCGCCGCATTGTGAGAATAGAACATTTCAACCTTCACACTGCCTTGTTAGCTGCACAGGTGGCAGGTAGAGCAGCAGCAGAGCCAACAAGCATTGTTGTATGGTGTGAGAATATGTGAAGACTTTGGCTGGACTCAGCTGTTTGTGTGCACTGACAGAAGTTGGCGAACCATTCTTTAGCCTCTAGGGAGCTGCTACACCGCTGTTGTTTATACTTCACCTCCCAGCTGCCTTCTTATCTCAGGGTAAAACACTGAGCAACAAAACATCGTCTCTTAGTTTTTCTCATTTTGTACTTTCACCTTCCGTGAAGTTATTATAGGGAATAACTTTTTTTTTTTTTCTCTTAGTTTAGGTAAAAGTTTTTTCTAGTATGTTTCTCACAGTCGGGGGGAGTATTTTTTAGCCAGGAAAAACATTTCACTGTATGTCGTACTAGCTATAACTACATGTGACAAATAAATAAAGAATTGACATTGAATTGAATTGAAAAAAATCCTTTTTCTGTTTGTTTTCCTTCTTCAGTGTGCAGTTTGTTGTCTTGTGGTGCCCTCTTACCTCAGTTAGAGTGCGAGGTTCTCACTTTGAAATGTCATTTTAAGTCACTGTTGCAATTTCACTGAAGATGGATACAACAGTGATTCATTAAAGCAGCTTCTGCGTCTAAAAAGGTGAAAAATGTGAAGCCAAAAGTGTCTAAAAGCAGCCAGCAGGGGGCAACGCTTCTGGGTGCCACTGAGGATTAGTAGTCTACAAACTCAGTTAAGCGTCTATTGAAAAGATCATTGTCTTAAATCAGGGGTGGGGAACTCCAGGCCTCGAGAGCGGGTGTCCTGCACCCTGGGTCAACACACCTGAATCAAATGATTAGTTCATTGCCAGGCCTCTGGAGAACTGCAGGACATGTTGAGGAGGTTATTTAGCCATTTAAATCAGCTGTGATGGATCAAGGACACATCTAAAACCTGCAGGACACCGACCCTCGAGGCCTGGAGTTGCCCACCCATGTCTTAAATTATAGTTTCAAGTCTTATTCAATACTGGATGATTTTCATTTGACAAATTATGGTCGTGACTAGAATCAAATAAAAGCTAAATCATAATATACTTTAGGACAATCAACACAAAAACTGGAATTTTGAGGATTCAAAAATGTGACATTGAAAGCTGGGGAGCGAGATCACATTGGCTTTGTCAGTATTGTTTTTAATCTAGTGTACTACCACAGGTGTCTTTGGGCGAGTGGGAGGAAAAGACTACATATTCTCCCCAAGAATCTTTTTCTCAGCATTTATTTGGTTTATTTTATTTATTAAAATTTCTGTGTTATTAAATAACTTTGCACCAATTAAACAGATTGAGTTTAGGATAAAATGTTTCCTGGAGGATCAGTGGTTTGAAATATTAATTTAAAACAAAAAAGAAAAAACTGTATCATTCTTAAATGTTTTATGTCTGGTTCTTAACTTATTTGCAGGAAGCCCAAAGAAGAGAAATGTTACAGGGTAGAAACCCAATGCCTGCTAACGCTGGAAGGATAGCAGCAAATTCTCATCTCCACTCTTGGTTAAGGTTCAGGGATTCTAAACCCAAACTAACAAATTAACTAAAGCTCCAAGTTTGGCAGGCAGCAAATGCTACAGACTGACTCGAGTAACTAGCAGCTACTGGCCAAGCTAATTAAATATGCCTAATCTCTGTCTCAGCTCACACACACAGATGAGGTCTGTGGTTCTGATAACGTGATGCTCGTGCAATAATCAGTACTGTGTGTGAACTACCAGACACATGTAAAAGCAGTCTATCAAATCATATATTACTATCACAAAATATCCAACTGTGCTGCTTGCAACACATGTTGTACATCACTGTTTGGAAAAACACCCCACCAAAAAAAAAAGTGCAGTGTTTTTGAAGCAACTGGCAACAATGTTCAAAACTTACCAAAGGCAAGACAATCCCCATGGAGCACCCAGCATCCCACCATTAAAAACTATGTTTATAGTCTGGTACAAAAAACATAAATAAATGTATATGTACATTTAAATAACATCAATAACAATATTAATATTAAAGCTGACTTACAGAACCTGGCATTAAGCATACTGGTTGGAAATGCTACTTGGTTGTTGTACTACCACAAAGGTGATTAGAGGAGGTAATTCAGGTCTCAATCCATTAAAATGACAAACGTTTTGAGATGATATACTGATGTTAGTTGATTAAACTGGACACCTGGTAATTAAAGAGTCAAATGTTGAAGCCATTCAGAGCAACAATTACCTGAGATTTCAAAAAGAAAAGTTTTCCTGGTTCTTGAGTCTACAAGTTAGTTCCATTATAGTATCTCCCCCCTGCACTTTAGCTTTCTTTGTTAATAACAACAAGGTTTGTGTTGTAGTTGTCTGAAGTTAACTGGACGATAATGCACAAAAGGTTCTTCTAAGCTGTTTGAAAGTCGTACGTGTTGTTTTGGAAGGGTGTGTTTTAGAATGTCTCTTTAGCAATGTTATATTAGCTGTATAGTAATAAATCAATAAATAAACCAGCAATAGACTAACAATAAAAAGAGATGGGTTTAATGAGGTGGATTACAGGATAAAGGTCAGATGGTAGATAACAGAAAACACACACGATAGCAGGCTTATTTAATGATGCATTCAGGTTTAATAGAGTTCATTCAGCGTTCTGAAGGAGGCTTTGCCTGTAGCTGTAATGACCCTGTTGTTGGCTCTATCCTTGCTAATGGACACACAAATTATGAAGACAGAAACTCTTCAGGTCAACTTTATTTGTGAATTCAGCATTTTACAAGTCGAGCATGCAGTAGCCAGAACAGTTTCATACACTGTGACCTGCACTTGTTGGTATAGCTGTTCACTCATAACACTATAATGGCTCTCGCCTGATTCCAGAACATCTCTAACGTGACCATTTCTCTATTTTACCACTTGCCAAATAAATGCACATTGCAGAGTTTGAGCTATTTTCTTTTCTTTTCTTTAGCTTAATTTTTGTCCACAAATAGTTGCAGGGAATCTGTTTAGTATGCAGTCCTGTGGTTGTGTCCTTAGGATGTAGTGACCTTTCTCTTCAAACCTTTCAGGCTTTGGCATGAACGTTCTTCCCAAATATGTCGTCACTGCCCTGTGACACGCGTGGCAGTCCTGAAGTCCCCGTGCACGGATAAAGACCCTGTGCTGAGAATGTTGCCTGAAGAAAGCCTTTTCTTTCAGAGGGACTGTTGTTTGACACATCTCTCCTTCACTTTGTCTTTTGTAGATTCAGCTTCACAAACACTATCGCTGTTATGAAAATGGAACAAAAACTTGCCTCTGGAGCAGCAGCCTGTATTGACTGTACTTGTAGTAATTAGACTAGTAATAATAAGATATGAGTTGATCATTTTTACTAATGAAATGCAAATATGGACTGATTGCAAAGATGACAGAGCGAGAGTGAGATGAGAAGTTCGACCTCAGGTGATATTTGACTTTGACACACCAACTTAAAAGTTAGAGATCGCTGCAGTGCAATTAATCTTTCTGCAGGCTGCAGGCTTTACTGCCCTCACGAGGACCTGCACTTTAGTTTGGCACCATGTGACTGCCGGGCTTAAAGAAAAAAAAGCTGCATGGTTTTGACACTTATTAAGTGAGTCAGAGTATGTGAAGCCTGCTTTATAGAATAGTAAGGTGGGATAGTAAAGCGGAGGATAAAGAAAGGTCCTGTCTGCTGCTGAACTGCTAGGGTGCCTTTAATGCTGCAGCTGACCTACGCACACAAACACACACACACAGTCAAATCTGATTTAGCTGCTGCTCTGGTGACTGGTGACAGAGTTTGGGAACATTTAATCAATCTAAGACTTGGACCAAAACTCATGCCTGCAAATTAAACATTATTGAACGAAACTCGACAGCCGGGCGGCACAGCCAGCTCAAAGGACATCCTTCAGACGGAGGTCCAGTCACGTCCCTGCTGAAGTGTCCCACAGCAGGATGCTGAACCATGATCTCTGGCTTTGGTGACAGAGAAAAAAACCCTGATTCTGTTAAAATCAATAAATCACTACAAACCTCCTAATTCCTCACATGAGACTCTTCAGCTGAAAATGGTTCCGCTGAAGCAACTTTCTTTTAGTTGGAAAACCAAGTGACATTTTGATTAAATGGGTTGTTAAATATTGTTGAATACCTCTCATGCACACACACACAGACACACACACACACACACACACACATATGCATGAAAGGATTCTTAACTTAGGCTTCAGCAGAATTCTAATTGGCCAGTTTTAGTGTTTGCTTCTTGTTTATTATAAAATGTTTAACGTATTGAGATGTTAAATGGAGTGATTTATAGTGATGAGGCAGGTGTTTTCTCCTGCGATTTAATGGCCCGGAGGACATTATTCGCTTGTTTCTTTGCTTTCCAAAGTAAACGTCCATCCTGAAGTATGCGGTTGCAGCTGCGCCTTGTTAGCCAGCATGAGTTAACATGACATATTAAAGAGCACCGTGCAGAATGGTGGTTAGCGCTGTTGCCTCACAGCAAGAAGGTCCTGAGTTCAATTCCACCATCAGGTCTTTCTGTGTGGAGTTTGCATGTTCTCCCTGTGTCTGCATGAGTTTTCTCCTCATACTCTGGCTTCCTCCCACAGTCCAAAGACATGCAGTTAGTGGGGATAGGTTAACTGGAAACTCTAAATTGCCCATAGGTATGAATGTGAGTGCGACCGGTTGTCTGTGTTTATGTGCTAGCCCTGCGGCAGCGACCCTGCCTCTCGCCCCAAGACAGCTGAGATTGGCTCCAGCCTATTTGAAGAGGATAAATTGCAGATGGATGGACAATGCTTTTGCCTCACACACTCTTATTTGAGCTTGTATGACAGAAAAGTATAACAGATCCCCTTTAAATCAAAGTCCTGGTCAGAAATAAGGAATTGAAAGGGTAATGGCATTTGGTTGATAGTAGAGACTGCGTTCCCTCCACTAAAATTTCACAGCATCTCTTTGTGGTGAATCCTGAATGTTGTACTCTGTAAATATAACCTGCTTCACACAGCACATATTGATGCTCTCAGTCTTGCATATTCGCCCACTTTCATAGAAATGTTAACTTTTTACATTTGAAAGTGATTATATTGTTTCATTTTTGTTTTTTGTATTTCTTTTGTTTTTTATGATGGTTCTGTTTTGTTTTATGTGCTTTTGTAGCATTTGTCTATTTGTTTTGTTTTAGTCCATATGACCTCTCAGGGCCACCGTAGTTGTCTCACATGAATTATGGGTAGAATGCGTATCTGATTTAAAAAGCAAAAACCCCCAGAACTTTTAGGAATACTTTAAAGGACGACAAACCTTTAAAGGAGGACACACATTGGTTAATTCATCTGACAAATATATAAAAATCCTCATCTGTAGTAATTTTTAGCATCAGCGCAACTTCATTTCAGTTAAAGACGGCAGTTGTGATCACTGATGTATATCGTCATAATTTCCCCATCTTCCGCTCAGTGGTTTAAATGCTGCTGCTGTATGCAAACAGACGAAAGAGTCCCATCATTTCTCTGCCTCAAAACCTCCAGGACTGCAGCTCAATGCATCCAGCAAGTCATTATACAGGATTACAACGCTGTGTGTTGCTCCACACTCTCACATATGCACACACACACACACACACACACACACACACAGAGCAAGGAGAGTCATTTGAGGAACTGCTGTAGAGGTCCTGGATGTGTGCGGTCGTGCATGTGTGTTTGAGCTTTTCTGGAAAGCCGCCAGTCAATTCCAGCGCTGTGTCGGCTAACAATCGCAGAGCTAATTAGCTTCTTGAATACAGAGCATGATAAGAAAGACATGCTGACAACAGGATAGCAAGCTGAGAGAGAGAGAGAGTAAAACAGTTGGGGCAAAGAGGAGGCAAGGAAAAATGGCAGAATACTAGAAAGAAAAAGATAAAAAGAGATGACAGGAGAAGGACAGACAGCTGCTGATGGTTTGAAATTGTGGGAGGTGAATATCAGATACCAATTCAAGAATGCTCTTTCTCTGTGGCTCGAGATGGGCACAGTACTGTTACTGAACAAATGCAGTGAATGTAAGCAGCGTTGGCCTGTGGGTACGCTGCTTTGTCACAGGCCTCTGCTCGAACACAAAAAAGTAGAAATGGCAGCTGACAAAACAGCACACAGCGTGCACTTGATTCATCAAAGCAACCTAAATACCTCACATAGAGAAAGTTAGACTGGAAATAAAAATGCCTGCGCTGACCAGAGCTCAGTGCAGCAACACACACACACATATGTATATGTATGTCAGGTATTCATATCTTGTGGGGACATCTAATTGACATAATGCTTTCCCTAGCTCCTTACCCTAATCTTAACCATCGAAACTTTATGCCTATCCCTGACCCTAAACCTAAACCTAACCATTACCCAAGTGTGTAACCCTGACACTAAAGTAAGTGTAAACTTCAAATTTTTGGTCCACATAAAGACATGAATACAGGCACACAAACACACACACTAGCCCAAATCAACTCTTCTCAGCATATCCTAACAACTCCTACACGTTGTGGGAAATACTCAGTTCAGTAATAAAAGGGCCAGAGTTCATACTTTACTTTTACAGGAAGAAATATGTTGCAGGAATCCTGCCACACACCACAGAATTCATAAACTAAGCAAGTTTGCAAATCTCATTGGGCTTTTAAAACATAACATGATTTCATGCGTCTAAATACAGACAAACTAAGGTTATATTGTACTCATCTCTAAAATCTTAGAAGCATGGTGTATAACCGGATACTTACTTTCTACCGTGGCCTCCACAAACACTGTGACATCATTTCTGACCAGGATATGTCCTTAAAATCCCATATTAAAGAGTTGCCTCAAGGCGCATATTGCATTGAGGCAATAAACAAATATGTAGGACTGCTTTCTTTCATTTAGGCAATATCTCTAAAAATAAAACATCCCGTCTCAGGGTGATGCTGAAAAACTAGTTTATGCATCTGTTACTTTTAGGCTCCAGTATTGTAATTCATTACCTTCAGGCTGAATTGGATACTTGCAGGAGGATGGATGGAAAAATAAAGATTCACATGAAATGGCCACTTTAAAGTTTGTGCTGCAAAAAAAAAAAGTAAATAAAGACATTAGTTAAAATGATCGTTGGTGTGCGTGTGAGATAAAGAAAGTTCTACCCCCTGAATGAGATGTCTTTCTTCCTCTCTCTGTCCCCCCCTCTTCATCAGTCACCTTCTTGAATTTTCAGCTAACAACAATAGAAATAATGTGAAGCCTTCACGTTTGATTTTCTTTGATGAAGCCTCAACATAACAAAGCTAAGATAAAACAGCCACAATCACTTAATGCACTCACGAGCACACAGTGATGCTGGGGCCACAGTGCCGTGTGTCACCAGAAGAAAAATCCAAAAAACACGAACAGTTAAATATAGTTTAGTTATAGTTATAGTTTCCAGAAAATGTGAGAAAGATTAGATGACAGGTTAAATGGTAGTAGAGTGAAGGAAGAGAAAATATGGAGGAGGGGGGTGGAAAGTAATGGTTGTTATTGTCATGTCTCACCTGTCATTTAGAGGAGACTGAGAGAGGACATAAAAAAGCAGAGCAATAGGCAGGCAGCAGCATTTGTGTTATTCAGTGTTCTGTCAGCGCTCTGATTGGAATGATGTGAACTCCAAATCAGTCTCCAAGTACTCTCAAAACACAGCCGACAGCAAAGTTTTTCTTGGCTGTCTTTTTTTTTTCTAAAAAAAAATCCTTGCAGTGTCACACTTCACCTTAAATGTGTAGTTTCTACTGACAGCAGCAGCTGCCAACAGGTAAGGCCTCCACACAGGATCATTGAATAGAGGAACGTAGACCGTTTCTATTGTCTGGAACAACTCTGCGGTACAGCACATGCCACAGGAGTCGTGCCCTGCTGGCAATTAGAAAAAGGCAAATCTGAGGCACTTCTACACAGACTTCGCACACCTGGAATGTAAAGCTTTTATATGCAGTCCTTATTTTTAACAGTCAGGTGCTGGTTATAAGAGAAACTCGAGTTCTAAATGTTGCTTTCGACCTTTTAAAGCGTTGAGCTTTCCAGCTAGTTATGCATAAATAAGAAGCCCTGGGGCAAAAATACATACTTTGAATTCATTGCTGTAACCACGCTTTGGTCTCATCCTTTCATTTAGTTGTATTATTTAGATGTATTTAAAATACGGTGCACAGGTCAAGCAATTCGCCTGATACCTAATAATGACATGTACATGAATGAATGTGGCTTTGCTTCGTCCACGTCTGCATTCATGGAGATAACATGTGCTGCCGAGGGGCTTCACCACCACCACCGCCCCCTCTGAAGGGTTTACCACGAAGATCGAAACTGCACGTGTCCACGTGAACATGCTCGTGCTCGTGATGCTGTCTTCTCACTGTGTTTAAATGCATTCAGGTTTTGCTCCCCTTTTGTAAATCTGTCAGACGTGTTATTACTTTACTGTAAAGACATTTTATCTCTAAAAAGCTCTTGCTTTGGGATTAACAGAAAATTAGCAGAAATATTATATTCTGATCTGATGGATGTAATGAGTCCTTTGACTCAAGAACACTGGGACTAATTAGAGCAGACCCTCTGATACTGTGATACAAGGAGTAGAGACAGAAGCTACAATATGCGCAGGTTGTGTTAATTTCTAACTGAGGGCCGTGCACAGTCTCAAAAAATGCTTCAGCAGCGTCAGCAGAAGATGCAGGCCAAAAACATGTGCAGAGAACAAGTGAGACATCTACCCTTTAGATTCATCAGTGAGCTAGGGGTTAAAATTTAAACGTGTGCTATTGATCATCACTTTAATCAAAGGTCAGTAAAGCAGTCCCAAAGATGCTGACATTAACAGTGCAATAAGGTTTAAACAGTCAATCAACCTTTATTTAAATGGCACCTTTCATGAAGATTGGATTATTGACAAGCCAATATTGACACAGAGCAAATTAAATAAAGCACAGAGCTTTACAATGGAGATACAAGGAAATAACTGAAAAAAAAGTGTCTTTCAGCTGCATCGAATCGAAAACCGTGACGACTGTTATCCACTGACAGTTTCTGCTATTAACGACTGGGAATCAGTTCAGATCTCTATGACATGACAGAACTGTGATATTAGTGTTGTTTAAAATAATAATAATCATGCTGATTTATAGGATTTTTGCCTGACTGACCAAATGAAACAACCTTAGATTCACTCATGAGCAACTTTGATTTTGACTTTTGACTGTACTGTGAAACTTTGTGAGTTTACTACTACTAGTGTCCATTATGGGCTGCTAAAGGTAGATCTCCAGAGATTTCTGTCCTGTGCCGTTCAGGTGTAGTCTGTCTTTGTTGTTCTGTGGGTGTTTCTTGGGTGACCTCACTTTCGCTTGCCTTGGGGGTTCCACATGAGAGCCTGCCTGATGATGTTGGTTGGCGGTTTGCGTATAGCGTGCCCTACCCAGCACCATCTTCTCTTCCTGATTTCTTCCTGTACTGGGAGTTGCGAGGTTCTTTCCCATAATTTGTTGTTACTGATGGTGTCTGGCCAGCAAATGTGGAGAATCCTTCTGAGACAGCTGTTGAGGTCTGAGGCTGTTTGAAGTCAAGCCTCATACCCTTCTACATGTCTAAATTGGCAGATACCTTACAGGGTGCACTGCTCAAGCCATGTTAGCATTTCCACGATTCCTGTATATCTGAATGGCACTTTGCAACCCACCTCCACTAGAGACCCTCCCTTCTTGGTGTATTTGACTCAGTCTGTGTCACTTATTTCTGCTGTTCTGTGACATTATTTAAAAGCTGTCCCGCCTTGCTCTAGCTTTCATACACACACGTTGTTCTACGGGCATAACATAAGCTAGCAGATGTCGAGCATCACAGAGTTTTTAGTACAGAACGTATTTTGTGAACTCAGGACACAGAATGTAGCTCATTTGGTTAAATATGTACTCAGTGTAGCTTCTTTGCCCTGTAGCTGAAGTGTCTGGTAAAACAGTGCTTAACAGTTGAATTGGGGATTAAAACATGTGTATGTCTATGGGCTTCATCTAAGAGCTCTAGCAAAGAGCTTTGAGCACTCACGGATCCTCGTGAAAGCGGTCTGTGTAATAGAATAACAGTGAATAACAAGTTTCGTCACTCATCCAAGTGACTTCTTCAGACTGATGTCCAGATGAACAGAATCAACTTTTTGGAGATTTACTTCCCTGGATGATTGTAAATGCATCAAGACGGTCTGTGTAATGACACATGTAGTCTGCGGTATGGCATTGCTGCTGTTGTGTTTGTCCTTTGACTGCACTGACAGTCAGTTTGCAACGTTTTCCAAAAGCCTCCAGCAACAACCAGACAGATGCAGCAAAGGACAGACCTCCACCCTGATATACACCGTTCTCCTGCTGTCTTTGACCGATGTTTTTTTTTTTTTATCTTATTATCATTCTGTTGGTTTCTCTTAATCTCTTCTTTAAGCCTGTTTTCTTTTTATCTCTTCATTCATCTCTTCTTCCCCAGATGTGTTCTTCATGGTTGGAGCACTAAGCTGGCTGTGCTAACAGTGGCTGCAGTACAGTTTAAAACTACACATAAATACACAAATGCACCGACACTTGACACGTACAGTATGCTGCTACCGGAAACAACATGTAACCGTGCAAAGTTAAAGCTAACTTCAGAGGACAGTGGAGTGATTCATTACAGTACCTAATTTATCTTAACCTAACTTTTAACTGATACTGATGTAACTTTCATGACTTTTACTGTAGAAGACTCACTTTTGTTCTCTACATAAACTCCAGCCTTTGTTGGATGTGGCCTTCTGTTTTTCTTACAAAGGCGGGTAATGAGTTCCTCCTAGTATGTGCAAACTAAATGTTGTATGATTACATTACTAAAAGGAGACTGCAGCTGTCTTGAGTTTGACAGTGAAATTACCCAATACTTTTAAAAACATAATTACCATAGTATAAACAACAGGTTTATTGTGAGCAGTCATGTGTGAAGGGATTCTGGTTGCACTACACTGTGATTAGATTCCTGTTGTACTAGTGCTGCTTTGTAGCTAGTCTCTGATCACTCGTGTCAGTACTACACCATCATTTATTGTGACATGTTTAAATCCTGCCTTTCAACTCTACAAAAAAGAGGTAGTGAAGTAGTGACACGAGCCAAGCCTGCCGGTCTGCCTGGGCAGAGTTTACCTGTGCAGATCTCATGAACTGTACAGGTAAACTACACACAGTTTCCTGCAAGAAACAGCAAAGGCTGTTCTTTAATATCGAAGAAATTTGGAGTGTTATCAGATATTAGTAGTTACTGCTGGCCTGGCTGCTCACCATTGGAACCACCTGGGATCTAAGACAAAGGCTTGGGCTTGCTCTTTGCCCGGCCAGAAAGAGCCATTCTGAAGATCTGCAATAATTTATTTGTCCCCTTCAAATGTTCAATGTTTAATCTGTACTGTATTTTACGAGCCCGTTCTCACTCCCGACATCCCAACGATTTGTCACGTCCCACTGCGTTCCTGAGGAACGTGAAATGTGACCTTCCGCGTTCTTATGCTACGCACCAGGTTATGGATGAAATCCAGTAAAATGACGGTCCCACGGTAATACACGTTCCAGCCATGTATTCCAGCCCTGACCCGAACCTTATCCCTAACTTTAACCAGCACTTTAATGACGTTAAAAAGTGTTCTCCAAAGTGATTTAAGTAAAATGAACGAACATGTGCAGATTGATTCCACACGGTTCTCATGTTCCCAGTGTCGTCATTTAGGGACGTGTCGGGTGTCCGGAAGCGTAATATGTTGATGATTTGTCATCTAGCATCAAATGCTAGATGACGCTTTGGGAGTGAGAACGTGTTGATTTTGCTGCTTAAATAGTTTAGGAAATATTATCAACAGCTCTGCAGACTGGCACTTTCTATTGTTATCTACTTTTAAAAAAATTGTAATGCTCTATTTGCAACCAAAGCGCTCATTTGTAAGTAGGATTTTGAACATATTATCTCATTACTGCAGTCACTTGATTGGCTCCCAGTTCAATACAAAACTAGACAGTGAAAACTAAAAAATATGAAGAACAGTTTAGTCACTGGTGAATTCACCTACTGTCCATTAGAAAAAGTGCAGGTTTAAGACACACACACACACACACACACACACACACGCGCACACACACACACACACACACACACACACACACACACACGCACACACACACACACACACACACGACTTGTGTCACTCTTTTGTGTAAATGTATGTGCATTTGTGCTTCATGTCTTTCTCAGTGTTTTGTGTTAGGCAGCAGCTGGATTTAATGGAGGTGAGGGAGGAATGGAGATAGATGGCCAGTCTGTGATAGAGTCTGTTGCTGGGTGACAGTTGTGGGGGGGTGACTTAGCAACCCTCTGCCAAATTACTTTCTAGGAAGAAGAGCAGAGCTTAAGATAGCCCCTTACTTATCTGTTATAAGTCACAGAGGGAGGGAGGGGCAGGGAGTGGGAGGGTGACAGAGACATGCAGGATATCGATGTGAGCGGATAGGAAGAGAAAGATGCAGAGAAGGAAGGTAGAGAAGAAGAATAGACTTGTGGGGGGAATATAAAAGGAGAGAATGAGTTAGTGATGCAAAAGAGAGTGAGGGAAAGATGTTAAAGATAGAAAGGAGTAAAAAACTGGAAATGATCGGGCGTGGGGGGATGTTGCAGAGACAAAGGTTTAAGAGGAAAGAAGGTGTAACAGATAAGTTGGATAAAAAACTGGAATTTGGGAAGAAATCATTTAAGGAAAGAAGAAAAAGGATGATTCCAAGGGTGTAGATTTGGTTTTGGCATTGGTGGGGACGGATGATTCAACCACCGAACCTACCCTGTTTCTTATTTTTTCCCTTTTTGTCTTTGCTTCTTGACAAAAAAAAAAGGAGAAATATAGTTGCCTACATATGTATATGTACACATATATCTCCTCTCGTTAACTGAGATAAACTGCTGGCATATTGGTTTTACATCTATACTGTCCAGTCTCTCCTGGTGGACATGGTACAGCCTCTGTAAACGAATATCCTGGCTTGCTTGAGGCTTTTTCTCTGACAGTTTCAATCAAAATTAGAAACGATGCTCTGTTATACTGAGAGAACTAATAGTGCTGCCTGTTGTGCAGTTAGTTTCCAAAACATGTTATTCATGGTTACATACAATTTTAGACTGATGTGGGCCAAAGCCTAGCATAGCCTGTAATGTTATTATGACCGGCACATTTTATGAGTGAACTTGACTTTAAGTGACTTACAGGTTTCTTTGAAAAATACTTTCTTATATCCAGGTTCTTCCTTTTTGCTGCCGTCCTCCTCGCAGCGCAGGCTTGCCGCTGCTAAAACTAAACAGAGCTTCCTGAAAGACTCAGCCAATCACATTGGCCATATTTGTCACATGAGGTAGGACTCCAGTAGAGAACGTAATTTAACTCTTTCTGCACCGCTGGGGGAATGAGACGTCGACAGATCGTTTTTTCTCTTTTTATTGGATTTGTTTTTCTTTACTCGAAGAGATCAAATTATTGGTGGGGACAATTCAATAATTGCTGGATATTGGTGGGGACACGTCCCTTCCGTCCATGCCAAATCTGCGCCCTTGGATGATTCAGTGCTTGGTGATACTGATCACGGTCCTGTAGAGGACAGATGTCTCCTTCATGCTGGAGAACAGTCTGGGCCTGCTCAGGCTCCGCCTGCAGCTCTGCTTTGAATTCTAGTTATAATTCACACACAGAGGCAGAAGGATGGATGCACCTTCAGACAGGTTTACCTGCAGCTGCTCTGACACCAGGCTGGAAATCACCATAGGCCAGGTCACAGTGTCATTTTGTCAAAGTTGCTGGCGTCTCACAGAACCTCACAAGGTGTCCTTCAGGGTTGGTGCTGAGATGCACCGGGGTATGGCAATTATGAAAAGATGGGAGTGAGGATCATGCCACATTTCAGTGCAAACCTGTAATTTTTTACTGTGTAGGATTAATACGCAGTAATTAATACATGATCATTAATACTTTGGCTTCATTCCACCATCCACAGACATGCAGTTTGTGGGGATAGGTTAACTGATTAATCCAAATTGACCATAGGGGTGAATCTGTGAGTGTGAATGGTTGTCTGTCTCTGTGTGTTAGGTGCGACAAACTGGAAACCTGTCCAGGGGTGTACCCCACCTCTCGCCCTAAGACAGCTGGGATAGGCTCCAGCACCCCCCGTGACCCTGAAAAGGATAAGCGGAAGCCAATGGATGGATTAATATGTAAAAGGGGTGTGGCTAAACTATTTAGTAAAAAAAGGGAAACAAGACTCTAAAGACCCCCCCCCCCCCCCCCCCCCCCCCCCCGCCCCTCCTCCAACCCTCTACATGTAGACTGCATTGTTCTTTAGATTGAGACGGTTATATGTGAGCATGCAATTGTTGTGGTTCACACAAAACCCTCCCCCTGCACTCGCTGATAGCGCCCCTCTGAGCCAGACAAACACGCACACTGATGCTGGGAAATGCCATAAGCGTGTACACACCCTGTCTGTCTGTGTAGAAACACACACACACACACATCGGGACGCCGACTGACGCTGACTAATGGCAGGCTGCTGGTTTGTATGGAGTGACAGAGGTGCCACTTGCGCCGTTTCCACGGTGAAGGGCGTTTCCCGGTAAAGCCATTTTGTGGCTGAAACTGAGATTGAGTTCCCCCTTCATTTAGGTGACAGATAACAAGAGCCTGGAAATCAAACCCGACACTATCAAACACTCAGCCATCAGTCACATCGGACAGCTTACTGCAGGTAGACAGACAGATGATCCCTGCAAGGAGACAAGGACAAAGGAGATTACAGAGGAGATAGGATCCAATGAGGAAAGTCCTGTAGGCTTAGTATGAAGAAGAAGACGAAACTAACTCTTGGTAGTAGAGTATTTAATAATTGTGTAGATGTTTTTTCACCCTGAGTTTCTCAGATCAGAGCTGCAGGTAGTTCATGTTTAAAACCAATGTTTTCATGTTGACGATCACCACAGCTGATGTCACGTTAATGCCAGAGAACCAACAGCAGTCCATAATATCCAGGCTTCATGCATCCGTATCTGATGTCTGTGTCTGCTGTGAATTCTTCTTCTGTGCTTTTTCAGCAGCATTTTGATGGGTTGTAGGTTCAGAGATGTGACATAATGTTTGGGGGGAACCTCCTGACCTGCTGTGTATACCACTGTGCAACTGTTAAGAGTGCGTTTCAAAGGTGGGAGCTTTGTGGCCACACAGAAGCAAACTTTGCCAACTGCCACAATCACCAGCTATGACTGACTGTGACTATATCCTCTCCCCTGAAATCAAATTCAAGCTGAAGAGTCTCTGGCACACTGATCCAATGACCAGCATGAATTCTTTGTATTTCTTATCATTGTTGTAGCTTTTTATGCATTTTTTTTACTGTAAACAAACTCTTAATTTTCCTCTCTAGGTTTGAATGATTGTGTTATTTTGCTGTTACTCTAGTGACACGGCTGAGAATGTGGGGGAGGGATTCATGTGACTAATCTCTCCCCTCTTTCATGACGCTAACCATGTTACGATGCACTGAGAATGAACCTCGAGTCTGTGTATTAAATGGTCAGTGCATTACATGATCAGTCAAGAGATTAACACAGGCTTACACGATGTCTTTTATATCCATGATGGATCTGTGTTAATCTTCTGTGTGTCCAAAACGTCCTTTTAAAATGACAAAATGATGAAGCTACGTAAACGAGCATCGTTTCAGGGACATTATTTCTCAGATGTGTGAGTTTGATGATGTGAACAGTTGATACAATAATGAGATTGTCTACTCAGCTAACTGATCAGGTATATTCCAAGATAACAACAACCAGCCACCTTATTTATTGGCGTTTGTAAAGATTTTTCTGATTGCTGACATCTTAAATTTATGGTGATGTTCATGTGCAGATTTCCTGACCGCACGAGCTGTGATTCTCTGTTTGTGTGCACGTGTTCTCTCAAGAGGCCCTGTACGTGCACACGCTCATACATGCATGCTGTCACTGTGTGTAAATCAGTTATGAGCTGATCGTGTCTCTCAGCACGCCCTGGTCATTAAAGTAGATGACTAAAAAAAAGTGCTGATTGATGAGCATTCTGGAAATGTGATCTGTCCCCCAAGAGAGCCCGAGAAAAGTTAATAAGCCTCTGAGCCCCTCCAGATGTCTGATGGCAAACATCTCTTGAACAGAACCAACCAGTATTTTTGATTTTCAATTAAATGTTTCCTCTTTATTCTGACACCATCCGTCTGATATCCATGTATACCGCAGGTTTTAAAAACCTCTTGTTTTCAGATATGTTCTGTGGTTTGTGAGCAAAGCTGAAAGTAGGCTGACAAAGGATCAACCTGAATACCTGCGAGGATTCTTAGTTTAAGACTCTCTAGCTTTTCCAGCTTCTGTCTTATACAATATTTTACTTTCAGGTAATTGAGCTCCATTCTGGTAGATTTCAGACTGCTGATGTTTAGATTTGACTGAACTGCAGTCACATCAGCATCTTTCTTTGAAAATTGTTCCTGGACCTTGAAGAAGATGTTTTAGTTTTTTTTTTTAACTTAATTGTCTGCTTCAGTAGTAAATATTCAGGAACAGATATCGCTGTTCTTTGTTCAACCTCTCTTCACTATAGGAGAGAGACATGCCAACTGAAATCTACAAGAGATTTTGTAATGCCACAGATAGTGGTTCCCCTTCTTATGTCTCCAAAGAGCTAATCAATCATATGAGGCAGTCACATTGTTGCAGTTTTACTGGCTCATTGTGTCCTTGGTGTAAATTAGCACCAGCCTTCATCGCTCTGATCGGGCACTGTAATTGCAGTCAAAGCAGCTCTGCATTGTGCTGTTAATGAAGCTTCATTGTTGTGAAACTTGAAAACCTCTGATACCAAAAATTTGCATCCTTGCTAACAGATGACACATCTTTACTGTACATCCAGAAATCGGTTTATGGAAATGACTCTTAGTACCTTAGCCTAGCCTACCCCAAACTGCGGATGTCCACTATGGAAGTGGTTGTTGACTTACTATGGATCATGTGCGTCATCACATGAGCCAGGGTTTAAAAAAGGTGTTGGTCATTACGGTCACTGTAACAGCCACTCCATGGCTCAGCATCAAGGAACAACCTCAACATCCACCCAAAGGATAAACGTCACTCTTTCGAGGATGACAAGGTTCACATTTTGGACGGATGAGACTTGCGAGAGGAGTAAAAGAGGCCATCTTAGAGTGAATTGTTAAATGTTTGTCATTTTTATGTTTACCATTTGTACATTGTTTTAACTCTGATGAAAGAAATTCCACTGTCCTTCCCCCCAGATTCTCGAGGTTCTAGGTGGGGGGCTGTAGTCTTTTATCACAGACACATCCTTGTGCTTTTGATGTAAGCTTCCTGCGTTTACAACCCTTTGGTCAGCAGGCAGCAATCACACTGAAAGACGGATAAACCCTCAGGCTCTGTATGCCACAGTCGTGCACACATCTGTAACAGAAAAGGTCTTGATAGCATATATAAATATATATAAACGCACACTGGTGCTTGAGTAATATGAGATTTGTGTTTTTCCAGGATCTCTCAACATGATAAGATCCCTGCTAATACTGTCGTGTTTAATGTGAGTGAAAGCACATCTCATTACAATAATGATTCAGTAACATGGTCTCAGACGACCCTCGGTGACCGCAGCGTATCTGACAGTGTGAGCCTCTGTCAGTCTCTGTTTGCATGTGGGCGTCTTTGTGTACGTACGTCCTGCGAGTTTGCCACTTGAATGCCGATGTGAGTCTGAGCCGATGTAGTTTGTATGAGCGAAGGAGATGAGGTCAACAAGTGAGATCGGAGGGTAATACGAAGGTGAAATCTCATGTGTCTATGTTGAAGACTGGAAGGAGGAACACTACTGTTATTCTAACAGGACCCACCTGTGAACAGCTCACCAGTAACACACATTAATTCTATTTTTTCCACTTTTTTATTTATGGAGAAAAAGACAGCTTGGTGTAAAAACTGTACATTTACAGTTATTAAAGGTTCCTGTGGGTCTTTAAAAAGCCTTTAAAAAGCCTTTAAAAAGCATAATTCAAAAAGAGTCACTTTGCTTTGCCTAAACATTTGCTTTTGCTATTGATAGTCAAAGGAGCTTGCAAAGAAAAGCGTCTGGACTTCTTTAAGTTGCTTGAAGACGTTTCACCTCTCATCCGAGAAGCTTCTTCAGTTCTAAGGTCAAATGGTGGAGAGTCCCAGATATCTCTCGGATGAGAGGTGAAACGTCTTCAAGCAACTTAAAGAAGTCCAGACGCTTTTCTTTGCAAGCTCCTTTGACTACGATGACCTGGATGACTGAGAACCTTCACAGACATTTTGCTATTGATCTTTATCACTGAATTCATTATGTCACGTCTAAAACCATTTAAGATGATAAAATAAACAGACAGGAATATCCAAACTGCTGATGGTTTGTTCACAGTAATGTTTATTTGCATGTAAATGTCTGCATGTAGACTGTCCACCAACTTTATGATCCTCGTTTGACACCTTAAACCATTAAGAAAACCCTTTGGTCTCATTTTGCAACTATAAATTTTAATGATTAGACTGTTGATCATAAAGAGACTACGCTAGTGGAATGTGCACTGACACATGCGCATCAGCATTTTACTAAAGGCTCTGCCTGGTAAATAAGAGAATGAGGAAACATTAAATGACTGAATGACCCACGTGCAGGAATTTTTCATTAGACTACAGCAAAGCACCACAGTATGTACCAGTGAAAGCATGTGTTGAGGTGGAAGGCATGCACGAGAATGAAATGCAGAGAAGGTGCAGCTTTTCCTTTGTTTTACAGCTGCTGATATTTTCTAAGGTTTGGATTTTAAGAATGGCAAAAAACCCAGCTGCTGGAGTACATCTCAATCAGCCACAACATGAGGGTCGTTGACAGGTGAAGCGAATAACACCGATTATCTTTCGTTGCGAATGAATCTTAAGCTCATCTTTGCCTCCCTTTGACCAGGTCAAACTGTAAGTTAATGTCACTATGGATCTGCGAGAATAAAATAACAAGTTGTAAGTAGTATCAGTGGAAGCGCTCAGATGGTCCCTTTGCTGCTTTTATATTTCTGTCACTCAGGTTTTTGCCCCTCAGCGATAAACAGCTGATAGGGTATTGTTGTGACCCCGTCAGGCAGGCGGGCGGCGTGGACAAGTTTCCATGACTGCAATAACTCGAGAACGAGGCGAAGTAGGAGCTTCAAATTGATACCATTGGTGTATTTACCAAAACTCTCAGGCGAGTCAAAGGTCAGTGGTCAAATTTCCCGAAAATCTTGTGAATGTGAAAACTATAGTATTTTCAAATTGATAAGACAATGCATCAGCAGAAAAACATCTGCATTTACCTTAAAGAAGCAATTGCTGCTGCCCATCAGTCTAACAATTTAGAGTCCATTGTTCAACAGTAAGAAAGATTATTCACAAGTGCAAAGTATTGAAGACAGCTGCCAGTCTTCTCAGGAGTGCATGTCCCAGCAAATTCACCCCGAGGTCAGATTCCGCAATGTAAAGAGAAACTGCAGAAAACCTCAAGAACTGCATCTCAGACTGTACAGGCCTCAGTTAGCATGTTAAATATTCAAGTTCCTGACACAACAGGTAGAGCAAGACTTCTAGAGCAATGTCCTTTGGATAGATGAGGCTAAAGTACATGTTTCATCATGCTTAATGCATCAGCAAGGATGACCAAAGCAGAAGCTTTGTGAAAACCAAACACAGCCTATCAGCACAAACATCTTGTACAAACTATGAAGCATGATGATGTGGGCTTGTTTTGAAGTTGCAGGAGCTGTGCACCCTGCAGTCATCGAGTCGACCATAAACTCCTTTTACTCCAAAGTATTCTGGAGTCAAATGTGAGGCCATCTGTCCAACTGCTAAAACTTGGCCCAAACCAGGTCACGCAGCAGTATACTGACCCCAAGCACAGCAGCAAATCTCCAACTGAATGGCTTAAAAGAAAACAATCAATGTGCTGCAATAGTCCATTCAAAGTCCAGACCTCGACCTGTTGTGGGAAGAGAGCTGTGTCTAAATTAATGCCATCAAATTTCAATGAACTGGAGCTATTTTCTAAAGAGGAGTGGGGGAAATTCCTCCTCGATGACCTAAGAGATACACAAAATGACTGCATGAGGTTATTGCAGCTGCTAAAGCTGTTCAGCATGCTGTTAATATTGGGGTATACTTAATATTTCACAAAATTCTAATACAATCATTATGCTTCACACCATTGCAAACTGATTTAAAGTAAGATAATTGTGTATTTATATGTATTTATAAAGCATATTTACAAATTATAAATAAATCGATTTAGATATAGAGATAAAACAAAAATACTATCCAGAAAAACAAAGAAGATCCCCATAAATATCGTGAAAATGTTTTAATTTTTAATGACAAGCATGTATTTCTAGTTTTATTATTCCTGTTATTATCTAACAGTGTTTTGGTGGAGTTGCTACATGAAGCTGTTTCCATTTTCAGTCCCACAGTTTCCATATTTGAAATTGAAATCCTCTGCTGTTTGGTCCTGTAGGCTCCTGATCATCTACAGTGGCTCAGTATGAAGTCAGATATACGCAGCTAATCTTTTCTCTTGTAGCTTGGAGCCATGCTATAGCTAGTGCTAATCTCTTAGCCTACAGCATTAGCTCTTGCTAAGGCTAATCCCTTTTTGTGCAGCACCGGGCCCGCTAACGCTAATCCATGTGGCTGTGTTGTGCTAATGCTAATCCAGCTGTCAGTCAGAAGTGCTGACAGGTGTAGAGATGAGAAGACACCTGTGTGCTGCTTACTGTACTCCAGCTCTCCTCTTGCACTCTTGTCAGTTGCCATGAGGCTCAATTCACCTCCTGCTTCCCTCCCTTCTCTGTCATTTCTGATCATCCCGTGGTCTTTCTGATTTAACCTGTTTGTCTACATGCCTGGTAATCCGTTTTCTAATCCAACCCTCTTTCCAGGAATGCAGCACTTAAATGTGGATTTCAACCTCAAATAAACCCAGCATTTCGAGCTAAAGCTTTGCTCTCAAACTTTATATGAAAATGCGTGTTAGAAGACACGCTTCTTTGGAATCGAGACGATCATTTTAATGCTTATTGAGTTATACAATCATTCTTTTAGGATGTCAGGACTCTTGAAGCTGGCTCCAAAAGTGAATGAATAGCCATGGACTAACCCAGGAGCGTTGACACATACAGCTATACAGTTGCTGCTCAGTTTCTCCTGCAGTGTTGCCAACTTAGCAACTCTGTCGCTATATTTAGCGAGTTTTCAGACACCTTAGCGACTTTTTTTCTGAAAAGCGACTAGCGACAAATCTGGCGACTTTTTCTGGTGTTATTGGAGCCTTATTTATGACGACTTTTTGACGTGAAAGCGTGTATCGCTCTTACTCTCAACAAGCAGTGGGTGCTGCCGTGGGCACCTCGCCCGTGCCAAAGTGCTCACAGGTGGAGGATAGTCCTTCCCCCGCTGCTATCAGGGCAGGAGATGTTCACACCTATGCATCCAAACTACAAATCAATCGCGCATGAGCGAAGCCGCTGCTCCTGCACTGACTGTAACGCAGTCAGTTCTTCTTTTACTGTTATGCTGTTTTGTGGATCACAAGGTTTAAAATTACTTATAAACACACACACATGCACACACACAAAGTAACTCCACCAGAGTGCCTATTTCGGGTCACTTTTGCCGGCCCAAGCCCGGATAAAGGAGCAGGTTTGGAATTGTCACATTAAAAAATCAATAATTGCTAAAAAAAAATATTAATTTGTAGTAATAAATAATTTCTAAATGCATTTAGGACGTATTTTACTCACTTTATGTCTCGTCCACGATGTTATTTCTCTCTCCAACAGCGTAGGTTACAATTACATTAGCATGACCAATTATGCAAATTAGGCGATGAAGACATTTAGCGACTTCTAGCGACTTTTAGGACAACCAATAGCGATTTTCCTTACTGAGGAGTTGGCAACACTGGTCTCCTGTTCCTCACGTCCTAGGGGCATTGTTCAAGTTTGTGGCCTTTTAGAGCATTTTAGATGGTTTACTGTGAGGTACAGCCAGGAATTGACATTTGGGCTTTTGGAATAAGAATTGTAAGTAAATCTTAGCCCTAAAATTCAGTAGTGCCTCTAAAACTGTTGACATTACAAATTTGATAAAAACAGCCTTCTTTAAGGGCTATTTTTTAGCATTAATTTATCACATAGTTGGGATAGCAGGTTGATGAATGTGGGACTGAATTAAATGACGCATGTATATTTGGTGGTAATGATGAAACGCATCACCCAGTGCAACAATGCAGCTGTGACCTGCTCCACCTCCTGGGTGGCTGTAGCTCAGGAGGTAGAGCAGGTCACTTACTGATCGGAAGGTCGGTGGTTCGATCCCTGGCTCCTCCAGTCTGCATGTCAAGATACTAACCGCAACTTGCTCTCCGATGCATCCATCTGTGTATGAATGTCGTTAGAAAGCACTAAGTATAGATAAAGTGCTTGATTGGGTGAATGAGGCATGTTGTATAGCTTTGAGAGTCGAAAAGCACTATATAAGAATCAGTCCATTTACCATTTAGCCCTGTGGCAGAGCTAATCAGATTAGGCTTCGACTACACACATGTTGCTTCAGATTAATTGAACTTTGGGCTCTTTCACAGAATCTCGTTGCTAATACGACGTCTGTAATGTCAGCAAAATGATTCTCGTCTTGCTACCGTTCACACAAACAATGAGCGTTGCACTTTTCGGAGAAGGCACAGTGAATTTGAAGTTTTCCGATCTCCCGTTCTCTCCAGTTATCTGCTGTTTATTTCATCGTCTGGCGAGACAGCTTCCTGTCATTGCTAAAATCCACTGCTTTCGAGTGTCTGAACAAAACAGCTTGAAGCTTCCCCGGTGATGAAACACTCAGCCTCTTCCTCCTTCCTCCTCCCACTCATTTCCAATAACTCCCCCTTGGGACAGCTTTTATTCATCTCTGTTATTCATGTTCTTTTCTGCTTATTTTTTATGAACACTGTTGTTTTTTTCCCCGCCATCGTCCATCACGCTGTGTTTTAAAGCCATTTGGATTTTGTTATCAAATTCTCTTCTTTTTGTTTTGAAGCCACCGTTATTACAGCCCAGCTTCTTCTGTCATCTATCACCGCCGCACAAATTGTGTTTCTGCTGCATTTGTCAGTTGTGGCTTCATTTTATCACCTTGTTTAATTACCTTACTTCTATCTCTTACTGCAATGCAAACTAAATTAACCAAAGTAAACAGTACACGCCTGAAAGCCTGGAGGCGATTCAAGTGAATACATTTCGAAAATGGGCGTTTCTTGAAGTAAAAAAATGTATTACTAAAGAAAAATGTATATATCTGCCGATGCACAGGATGTGATGTAACTGTTTCTCCAAAAGGGCTGTTCACCTACGCTACACCCACACCACCCTGATATCAAACTCTGAGAAAAAAATCCACCTTCAGGCACGTTGTTGGCACATTATACATCATCAGCGTGTGATGCTCTGAAGGTTATTCTGTGAAATATTTGTCTAATTTTCTTTTTTGTTATACCTGAATCCTGTCATCCTCATCAGCTGCACTTAGCACTTGCTTGCATTTCCCAGCATGCCTCAGGAGAAACTTAAGAGAACAGCCGGTCGCAGGTTTTTCTGTGTAGGTGGACTCGGTGATGAGGAACATAGGAGCTGAGAAAAGTGCGAGTTTTGCAGCTTACTGAAAACACATCGTTTCCTTTGTTAAAGCTGCAGAAATACTGAATCTGTGTTTTTGTCCCTCACAGATGTCAGTGATGCTGTATTGAAACATGGTGCTGGAGTGTGTCACTCTGAAAAGACACTTTTTGAGATTTCACGGTCACATTCATCTCTCTTAAAAATAATAGGTTGTGGGGTGTGCACACTGTTAAGTCTAATTGTTGAACGTTGTCATTGTGCTTCTTAAATTTGTAAGGTCTGAGTTCAATCTATAGGATCAAGACATTCCTTTGTCTCTGACCACTTCTCCAGCCTCTCTGTGCTGGGGGAGGTTTTATTGCAGATACATTTTATCTGGAAGATCTGTTTCTTGTGTGGTCAGCTTCCTGCCCTTTTATGGCTTCACTGTGTTGTGCACGGTGAACCAATACAGGAATTGAACCATATATTGGGTGTGGGGGAGATTACCATTTTATGACTGAGGATGTTGTTAGAAACAGTTGGAAGTCACGCACACAGAGAGACACACACATTCTCACACACTCACTCACTCAAACACACACACACACACACACACACACACACACACACACACACACACACACATGCATACCGATGTGGGAGGTGCTTTTGCTGTGATGTGTATTGTGTGAACTGTTTTCCCAATAAAAGGCAGCAAGCAGAGGCCCGATTTAGGGTCATTTTGTGGTAGACACCGACGAGGCCTCCCTTGCAAGTAAATCGATCGATCGCTGACTGTCTTGTTTTCTTCATGATGAATAAGTCTCTAAACTAGCGGGGCTTGTGGAAACACAGACCCAACACACACAAATTCATCCAAACTGGTTGTTTGTTGGAAACTGGTGGAAACATTCAGCTCAGAAGCATCAGAGTGGGTTTGAAATAACACATAAAAAAAAACTAATCTGCCTTCCCAGAGAGGTGGATTTGTGGACTGATGGACTGAAATCACTTTCTTCACATCCAGAACAAACACAAAGTGTGAGGGTACTTGTGAGTGAAAGCAAATTGTCCCACTTCAGCAGAGCAGAATCCAGCTCCAGACTCCCATTCCTCTTTCAAGAGATCAAATTCAGATTGCCAGTGTGATTAAGTCCATCCTGAAGATCCACCACACTTCATTCATGTCAGTTTGGATGACAAAAGGCTCCAAGTGCTTTTTCATGTTTCATGATGCCTTTCTTTAGCTAACAATAACACATTTATATAGCTAATACAGCACAACACTGTTAATGATGATAATAATAATGTATACTTTATTGATCCCAGTGGGGAAATTACTTTCTCTGCATTTAACCCATTCACTCAGTGAAGCAGTGGGCAGCCACCAATCAGGCGCCCGGGGAGCAGTGTGTAGGAACGGTACTTTGCTCAGGGGTACCTCAGAGTAGCCATTCAGTGGATTCGAACCCCTCACCTTCCAATCTTGGGGCGACCACAATTTCATTATTATTTCATATTACATTTTTTCCAAGTAAATCTCTGATTTTAAAAAAAAAACAAAAAGAAAAAATTCACATCTTGCACATCAAACTTGTCTCATTTCTAAGAGGCTGCGTTTAAATTTTTGGGAAGCGCATCTGTAACCGGAAGGTCGCTGGTTTGATCCCTGGGCTCTCTGTCCTGGTCGTTGTGTCCTTGGGCAAGACACTTCACCTACCGCCTACTGGTGTTGGCCAGAGGGGCCGATGGCGCGATATGGCAGCCTCGCTTCTGTCAGTCTGTCCCAGGGCAGCTGTGGCTACAACTGTAGCTACCTCCACCAGTGTGTGAATGTGAGAGTGGAATTGTTAAGCGCTTTGGGTGCCTTGAAAAGCGCTATATAAATGCAATCCATTATTATTATCTGTGACCTCAGCAAACACTTAAATAGATGCAGGGCGTGCTCTAGTATCCTATTGAGCATGAACGGGCTGTGGTTGTGGTTGTGGCTCAGCAGGTAGAGCAGGTGCAATAATCGGTATGGTGTGGTGTGAGTGGGTGAATGAGACATGTTGTAAAAAGTAGAACTATTTAAGAAGCGTCCATCCATTTACCATGAGAGGGCAGAACTCAGTTCTTCAGTCATTCCTCCTCTCACTCATCACATGGGGCTGCAACCACGATGTCAGGATCCAGAATTTTCAGT
Source organism: Maylandia zebra (assembly GCF_041146795.1). Taxonomy (NCBI): domain Eukaryota; kingdom Metazoa; phylum Chordata; class Actinopteri; order Cichliformes; family Cichlidae; genus Maylandia; species Maylandia zebra. Next base: position 37,482,638 of record NC_135180.1, on the reverse strand, counting down.
CCAAGGCTTCACAGCAAGACTGCATTTACTGGTTTACATTCACTGTCTACATAGATCACACATACACGTTTACTGTTTGAATGAGTGTAGTGGCAGACTTCTGGGGTTTGGTTTAAGCATCAAATGATCTTTGATCAAGTGTAGACACAGAGATTATTCTCAATTTGTCATATAAAGACTCTTTTTTTCATGCAGAGCAACAATAAAACACGACTCTGACATGCTGTCACGTAATGGACATGCGTGCACTTATATACATGACAGTAAGAGGTTTGCTATGTAAACTGAGTGTTTTCCATGAGAAACACTGAAAGAGTTAAGCTGTCTGATAATGGACATGTAATGGGCTTGTAACTTTAAAAGTAAGTGTTTGATCTGCAACACATTTGACATTTTTTCTTGAAAACTGACACAAATGATTAATTCTGAATAATAATATTAGCTGGTTACTGTTTGAGTAGTTCTTCTGGCTCCTAAATGCAAATATATAACAATAACAACTGTTTCAGGAAGAATTCAGGACTTCACATGTCCATTTGTAACCCTTCAAAATATTCTTTCTGCTTGACAATATTAATGATGTCACGGTACGGCATGGCACACCGTGGAAGGAGTGGGGAAGGAGGACCCAGGCGCGGTGCTCTATGTACAAACAGTGTTTATTTACAGAGTGAAAACAACGTAACAATAAATCCCCGTGTTCTCCCAGACTCCCGTGTCGTGTCTCCCGTGAATAGTCCGTGTGCTCTCTGCTCCCGTGTCAGCACCCCCCGGTGCTCGCTGCTCTCCGTGCCTTCCACGCTCTTCCTGCGGGAAACAATAGCGCAGCTGTCAGGACACTCAGAAATGGCAGGCATACACTTTCTGACTAAACTTAGACAGGGTGACTAACGTGGAGTCTCATGCAATGATCCCGCGTCGGTGGGAGCTCCAAGACTCTCCTAAGTAGCTCCCCCGACGAGCCCTGATCAGCGGCAGGTGTGTGGCTTCGGGTGTGGCCAGTCCTTCCGCAGGGCCACACCCCTCAGGCCTGCAGGTGGCTGAGCTCCATCCTCCAAGCGTCCCCACAGACATAAACACACACACATCTACAATCATGGAGGAGAGCAGCAGCAATACCAAAATACATATAATAATAATAATAATAATAATAATATAATACATAACTGCTCAGGGATCCTGGGTCGCCCAGTCCCAGGACCCTGACAAATGAATTGTTATAGCTAATTGTCTTCAGCACAAACCTTTGAGTTATCAGTATTTTCATTTTTCATTTCGGATATTTGTCACTCTGTAAAACCACCGCTCGCTCCGCAGCTTCCCTTCGTCCTTTCTGTAGGTCCTGCTGAGGAATTTGGATGAAAGGAAAGGAGGCAGAGCAGCCTCGAAGGGAGGGCGAAAAAGAGAGAGGAAGAAGTGATAGAGGAAAAGAGGGAGGAGAAGTGACAGCAGGGACAGAAAATAGAGGCAAAGAATCTTTAGGAATACTAATGAATTAATGATGCAACGTGTTGACATTTTTCTCTTTCTTCTTTTTGTCCCTGCACTCTTTCCTTGTCTCATTTCAACCCCTCTCTTCAACTCTCCTCCTCCTCCTCCTCCTCCTCCTCCTCCCCCTCTTCCTCTGCGCTCCTGCAGGTAGGAGGGTGTCCTTGTTAGCTTGTCATCCTGTTGTAACCCTGAGGCCAGTGATGTGACTGGAATGTGAATTCATCATAAAAGGACCAACTCTACCTGAGGACTTCCTGCTTCCCCAAGAAACTCAGGTAAGTCGTACATAATGGAATATTTAATGTGATAATTCTCTGTGTGGTTTGACTGTATGTCTGGAAAAATTACAAGTGCTGAAAAGCAGCTTGGTAATTTTGGGGCTTAGTTTTTTTTAGAAGGTACGTCTCCAGTTATTTCATTCAGCTGAAAAGAGCCGATGCATAAGTGGGGAAAAGTGATCATGAACTAATACGTGGTTTATTTGAGACCAGTGCAGAGCGGCTTGTCTGCTTGGTGTGAGATGCTCATAATGTTTCTTATGCTGGGTTCTGGTGCTGGTACTCGCCGTCAGCCCGACCTGCCGTAGACCTTCTATGGCACCACTTTGGGCCGGCAACAAAAACGGGCTTTATTTTTTGTCCTTTCCTTTTTTGGGTCAATCAGGAGTGTCAGAATCAGAATATCATATTAATCCCTGAGGAAATCATATGCGTACAGCTAGGGCTGTGCGATATGACCAAAATCTCATCTCCCGATATACGAATTCTATCGCCCGATAACGATATAAATCACAAAAATGTAACATTTTCTGTAAATTCTGTGAATCTCGGGCAGCTCGACTTACGTGAAGTGTTTCCAGCTGCGCGTCATGTAGCTGCAGTCGAGTGTTTTAACCGATGCATGAAACGACACATTTTTAGACATAAGTTGTAAAGGCCGCCGTTTTCTTTGTATTTATTACACGGCGTGCTGCGGGGAAAAGCCTGTTCTAACGTTTGAGTCTAAGGTTTATTTTTTAGCACCTGACGGCTCTTTTTTAATTCTCATCCGTAAATAATCTGCTCTTTCACGTGATTCAGTTTATTTTGAAAAGTCTCAACAGGATCTTGAGCTTTATTGTGAAAGGCTTATGTGGAACGGTTATATAAAATATAAGAGAAAGAGAGAACTTTAAGAAATGAATATAGCCACTACAGTGACCATCAAAATGATGAAAAATACTGCCGTAAACAGTTTATTTTGCGACACCACGAAACAACCGATAGCGTAAAATGAAACGATAGACGTTTTTATATCGTCATCCGATATATATCGTTATATCGAACAGCCCTACGTACAGCTGTAATAGCTGGTGTGGTTGGTCTTGCTGGTGTAGCTAGATGGATTAGGTAGAAGTGCAAGTAGGCAGCGCACCACATGTCGTAGCCTTGTCTATGACATTTTTAGATGCCACCTTTTACTTGACTGTTCAGAGTCCAGAGTTCTGAATGGACAGACTTCAGGTGCCCCAGTCCCTTGGATATGCAGGCTCAGGCTGCTGTGATGCACTGATCCTTTCACTCTTTATGATGTCAGAAAGAGCAGATACCCTGATCTCAGGTCCGACTCTGGGTGGGAAAATTGAAGCTTGTAAGGGTCAGCCCGTCAGACGAAAACTGTGGGCAGGGAGCTAAAACAGCTTCTTTCAAATGTAGCGTGACCTGAGGGGACTGGTTCAGTCCTTTCTGTTGGTTTTCTTCCAGGAATATGTTTATAGTGTCTTTAACTGGACTGTGTGTGCAGCACAGCCGGTAATACTGTGAGTGTGTGTTTGTTGTCCTCATGTAAAAGGCCTCTCCATGTGTGTGAGCTCCATTCTGTCACATCATCATTACAAAACACATTATTATTAGAAATTACATAAAACATTACGTGCATCCTGATGCTAACAGATGTGTTTTTAACATAGTTACGAATAGTTACACCACTTACATTAAAAAAAATAAAAATAATGTAACTACTTTGAGTTCTTAATCAAAATCGTAGAACTTGATAGTTTTGATTACTTTGCAGTTACTTCTCTAACAAATATCTGAACCTGGGAAATAAAACAGGATTGTCCTTCAAAGTCTTGTGAGGTTTGAAATAAGGCATTTTAATGAAGACAGATTTCCAACATTGCAAAGGTTCTTTTGGGCCAACACAGCCACCTGCCTTGGCGCGGTCGGCTGGTTGCAGGCACGACAGACTTGGCTCGGTTGAAGGAATCACAAGAGGCTGTAGAAATTAAAGCAAAGAATGCCTTAGAAATGGAGTCTGTCTGGACGTATCGACAGCGCCTCGTGAGCCACTTTCCCCACAGCGCTGTTGCACTTAAATGTGTTCCAGCAGCTTTGCTGAATGGCACTGAGCAGAAATAAGCCAAAAGAAAGGATTTCTGTACATAATGAAAAAATGACGTGAAATTTACTGACAACAAAACACAAGGGGCGATTTTGACACATAAATTCTGTTTACTGAAGTGATGATCGGTTAATGTTCACCTGCCACTAAGAAGAATCTCTACAGAATAATCTACACACAAAGTGTGCTCAGGGCACAGATTATAAACCACCATTAAATATTGTTTAATAGCAATTTTCCATTGCTCTGTTTATCAGTGTGACATAATTCTATCTATTATTTTATTAATAATTTATTGACTCTGTCGTAAAGCTGTCTAACATAACATAATAGTCTTAAAGAATCATGTTGTTTGTGTCTGAGGGATACGATCCCCAGTAATGTTCACAGTATGTTTGTTCAGGTCACCTCTTACTAATACGAACACCACATGTGATAAATCTCTCCATAACCAGAGAAATTGTTGAATTTTCTACCTATGATTTGCACATTCATTCATTTGTTTGTTTGTTTTCTTATTAAATGTTTCATTTTAAAAGCTTGTTACTAAAAAGTAAATTACTGGGATTTCTAATTAGCCACATTTCGATTAGTAAAATGTTGTACTCTGTTACACATGCAAGCCATATTTCATGCTTCATTAAGTTAAATTAGCCCAACACACACCTCCATAATCCTTCTTCTCTTCTGTCATTACACCTTTATTCTGAAAGTCTCTGCAGCTATTTTATTCTGGGAAAAAATGTCCTGGTGAAAACATCCCACCGAGTCATTTAGCCAACTTATCCAGAGTGACTCACAATAGTATAAGCTGCAACAAATCGCAATCCCTGCATCATCCACACAGTGCAAGTGTCCAAGAAGAAAAGCTGTAAGAGGATTGCAGGGGTCAGAGCTGTACTGCACTCACAAAAATGGTATAAATTTTCCTGTCCATTAAAGAGATCTTGTACTGTATTACTGTAGCATCGGACAACATGAAATATGAGCTGAAAGAACAAATTCAGAACACGTGACACTTCTTCTTCCACAAGCTTCTTTAAGTAACAGAAAAAACTGCAAAGAAAATGCAATTTAAGAATCTTCTGTGGTCTCATTTGGGGTCGTCAAATATCCCTTATTCGCATTTTTTACAGTACTGTGCTGTCCCCATGATTTCATCAGGGGTTATTCTAGGTGGAAGACACTGTTGAATCAGTAAAGAAACTCACATTGTGTCTTTAAGTATGCAATGATATAATAACTGACTTTGCACTGATGAACCATGATGACCATCTGTCTCAGATGCTGTTGGCCCTCCAAGTCCCCAAACCGTTTTTGACCCACTGAGCCGCGGACTCTAATAACTCCAAGACGTCTGCAGCAGATTGTTAAAGTCTCATTGTGTCGCTCTGTTATCCTGATGAAAGACGTCACTGTCTTTGGGGGAAACCATTCCACTGAAAGCATGTGTTGTTGCAGACCAGGTGGCACATGAATACCTGAACACGGTGTTTCCCAGCACAACATTTCCCAGAGAGTCATGCCCCACCACCAGCCTTACTCCCTCACAGGGTGCTAGGACCATGTGACTCAGCAGGTCAGGTGACCTGCCGTTGCTTAAAGGAACAGTTCAGACCTTTTCGTGCCCACTGTAGGCGTTTTCCACGTTGAGCAGCGGTTACCAATGGGTCTCAACACATCCTTGTACATCATTCACATTTTGTGTCATTCTTGTGTTACAGCAGCCCCTCTCTCACCTTTGACCCATGCTGAGAGCTCTTGTTAGGGGCCAAAAACGTATTCACAGGGCTGTAGTTTGTATCGTTACGCTCACCACTTACCTTTCAGTTAATGAGATTCACCAGACCAGTCCTTCTGTTTCTCTCGCGTACACAAAGATGTTACTGTTCAGGTTTCATCTAATACAGGCCAGATTGTTGTTATGAGATAATCAGCTCTATATGCTTCATATCAGAGTAGTCGTAGTGTTTTGGATGAGTGTATTTAGTCCTAAAAGAAGTGATGCTCTCAGTGTCAGTGTTCTCGGTCTATCCCACCGGGCTGCTGCCCCCATGGCCTCATAATGTGTTTAATACGCAGGAACAGGAAGGTGGATGAACTGTGAATGTGGACTGATGAGCCTGATGACACATCAGGATGACGAGACAAGCGCTGCTCCCCATAGAACTATATCTATATATCAGTGTCATCTCCATCTGATTTGTGCAGAGCAGGGGGGATGAGAGGGAACAGCTTCACTCTCAGCCAATCACAGAGCGAGCATACACGAAGAAAGAACACAACATCCTCTCACAGAGTCAGTCGCTGGATTTTTTTCTATTTTCTACATTATTTCTTACAGCCATTTATCCAGAGTACCAGTGTTCACACACACACACACACACACACACACACACACACACACACACCCTAACTCTCAGCCTAAACCTAAATATATACTGTAACCTCAAAATGAGTCAAATGCCTTCAAACTCATGAGGACGGGCGTTTTCCCCCCATAAGTATAGTAGCATGCCAATTATCTGGCAAATATACAGATAAAAAATAGATTGCACTTTCCCCTCTCTGGATGCTAAAGCTACTGTATATGATGCTTTGTGTTTGTGGGGAACTTTGTAATATACCCTCTGGCTTTATTCTTTCATTGCTTCCTGGAGAATCCTTGACTGAACCTTGAATTTTTACAGCATGTATAAAAACATCCTTATTTGTGCTCATAATTCCATCCCAAGAGAAACTGTTATGGTCTAAAAATAAAATGAAAAAAAAAAATCAAAACTGTTTCTGTTTCAAAATAAAATGAGACCTGAAATTACAGACCTGGGCATATGCAGCAAAACAGTAATAGCTTATTTTCCACCTCTGGAGAACACACCGCGCCACAAAATGGTCCAAAGCTGTCCTTTTCTTTGGCTTCAACATCTAAATTGATAATTCAGGCAGAGAGCTCGAGGCACAAAGGCCCCTATGGAGGACTGAAAACACTCATCTGATATATTGTTCCTGCACTGGGAGACCGAGGTATTCCTCTGGGCTACATTCACTCTCCACGGAGCAAATCCATCCACAGAACTCTAAAAATGTCTCTTTACGGTGATTCAGAGCTCTGCATCAGCACCCGATCACAGCCATTTGTCATGTGGATGAAGGATATCTAATCTTTATCTGAGGTGCTGTGTTCTAATAGAGCAAGAAAGGGGCAACCATTAACCTCCCCTCTGTCTCTGACACTCTGGCTTTATTTCTTTCCATGTGACCTTTGCTGCTTCTCTATACTCATGAGGTTTTGTTGGACTTGGGTGAACATGTGCACACAGTTGTCCAGCCTGTTGATAAAAATGCTCGCCACTGGAAAAAAAATCAGTTGCATGTGTAAAATGATATTTTAGTGTCACATACCAGCCAGCTTTTGGTGTTCACAGAGGCGGAGTTAAGTTCTGCATTAAAGCATGGCAGCAGAAAATGCAGAGCTTAAATTCCACTTGGACACTCAGATAATCCACATATATAAAAAGACGGGAAAAAACAACATTTACCCTCAAAACCCCTAAAAAATAAATGAAGCAGAAAATATAGAGGAAAAGATTTAAAATATGAAGCTTGTACTTTTTCTTTTTATTTAGCATAACAACAGAACCTAATAATAACTCTGGAGATTCGCGATGCACATATGTGTGGCTCCATGTGCGCTTTTGCAGATCATTTCATATTTAGCGATTTGTTTGTGGAGGATGCTGGGATGTTTGTGAGCCACTCTCTGCAGGTTTTAAGTTCAAATATTTCCATCTGCCATCTCTTTTCCCCTCATACTCCTCCTTCCAGTCTTTAGCTTTACGTCTTTCATCTTCTAACTAACCCTCACACTTGTTTCCTGCTCATGTCGTCTTCCATTACCACGAGTACGCTCCTGCTTTCAGTCGTTCCTCACTCAGTGTTAGTCAGCCACTGCGTCATCCTCGCTGGTCTCTCTCTATCTCTGCTTCACACTTTTTTTGTTTTATCTTGCTTCTTTTTCAGTCTTTCCCCCTACTTTTTGTGTCCCCGTTAAAATATCTCTTCTTTAACTTTGCATTGTCTTTCAAGTTATGCACTGATAGCTTCCCATCTCTCTGCCCGTGCGACGATAACGTTAGTATCACTGGAGAGTTCCACGATCAAAGAGCCTGTGATGAATAATAATTATGAGGCAATTACTGCTCGCAGAGATACGAGTGCTTTACACCACACGGAACCAGTTTTGCTTTTCAGTGTTGGGTAGCTTTAGCTTAGCAGTCCTTCGTGCTAAAATTAGTTTGCTTACACACTCGTTCACAGACCCGACGATAAACACACAGAACAACATACAATAAAGGCTCAAATGTCCACAGAGCAGTCTCCTTTTGCACTCAGATCAATTATTTATGGTGTTTATCTGTGTGGATGCAGGAACACTTTATGGATTTGTTATTCAGATGTGAATCAATGCCATTGTTTTAGAACTTGTGAGAAGAAACTGTTTCCACTCAGCAGCTATCCTTGAACAAAGAGAGTCATAACTGTGTACAGTATATAGTGTTGTGGTGATACTGCCGTTTGATTCATACTGGTTTGATCATGATCAGGTTATGTATCCAGTAAGAGTCACCATGAGTATCTGAATACTCACTGCTTCTCAAACTGTGCACAACATAAAAACAAGAGACATGTAGCTAAAATCATACTAGCCCGGATGATGCTGGACAACAATGGGCGAGAAATTCTACAGGTAAGAGCATCATAACATGTTGAGAGTGATCATTATGTAAATAAAGAACCCATCAACTACATGTTCCCAGAATTCCTAGGGGCAAACCAGTGTCCTCCCTCACTGATGGTTTGTTGGTGCTGCAGATACAAAGAGTCTCAACAATGACAGCAAGAAAAACCTGTTTCCCTGCCAGTATGTTCACCAAAGGCTTGTATGAAGGCTAAGAAGCTTTTTTTGAGTCATTCAGCATCGTGACAAAGATCCCGTCATTGGTGGTAAGTGCGGGGTTTAGCTGCAAGTTCTTCGTGTATTGTTAAACAAACAAAACAATGTGTTGGATACAACAAAGACGGTGAAGTAAAACTAGAACATGAGACGCTGTATGTGTGCCTGTGTGTTTTAGGGCTGTTTGTATGGAGACGATTGAGATGAGCATCAATAGAGATGGAATGAAAGGACCCAAGGCAACACACACACACACACACACACACACACACACACACACACACACACACACACACACACACACACATTTCTTTGGCTGCCCTGTGATTGACTCACTGAATGTTTTTCTTTTTGATGATCACTTTTATGTCTCCATCTTCAGCTGTGTGTGTGTGTGTGTGTGTGTGTGTGTGTGTCAGCCAGTGAGTCAGTCCACCCCCCACCCTCCAACCCCACCACCCCCTCCCTATTGCTGGAGGATCATCCAGGAATAAACACGCATCTCTCAGGCCTGGTTTCTCTCGTCAGTGATCACTGATCCTCCAACTCTCCACTTTACACAGTGATTCACAGCACAGACTCAAAGCTGGAAAACAAAAGCCTGAATATCTATCCTCCAACAGTGGATATTAACCTGCCACTGTACTTAGTCACTGCTCTTTATTTCAGTGTTTTGTCTGTTGTTTGTAAAGTTTATCTCACAGATGTTAAGATACTTGATTTCACAGTCTTTCAGTATAAACACAGTTACTCTGCATGGTCAACGTTCTTCACGCCTGAAACTGAAATGCATGAACTCTTGCCTTCTATCTGTCCGCTACCAAATCTGCATACATTCCATATACAAATGATACAAAAGTGTGTAAAACAAGTTTGTATTTGAATAGTAATAATAATAATTCTTATTATTTTGCACTCACATACCACATTTCTATTCCTCCCCATTGTAGTAAAGCATGGGGCTATGTTGATTTCTAGTAATTATTATTTCCAAACACAGTTCACATCTGCTGGAAAGTATATGAATATTTTAATTAAACAAAACACAATATAGATTTTATTTAATTTAATAGTTCTTTGGAATTTTAAAGAATCTAAACACTATATAAAAACAAACTTTGTGACATTCCCAAAACGTTTGGCCACAACTGATTTTCATTTATTGATTTTTTTTATTCAATATTGCTACAATTTTAAGAATGACATTTCTTACCTTTGTGCTGGTGCTTTGCTCAGGACAAACTACGCTGCAGTAGACATTTTGTGCATTTTTATGCATCCAGATAACCCCGTGGCAGCTACTGCAGCTCACCCGTGCCCTCAGGGGTCACCTGGCTTCTTCTGTCTTAGGTGGACTTCCTATTTGGCATCTACTTTCAGCCGGGTTGTGACACCAGTAACACTAATTCACTAATCATCTGCAGTACTGTTGGAGGGCTGTTGGTCCTATGTGCAGCACACCTCGGTCTACTGCAGTACAGTTACTGTGTGATCATCACACAGTAACTGTACATCTTGTAGTAGCCCACAGAATGTCGGCTACTACAAGATCCTGTTGTCAGGATCGTGGCCTGCAGTGTGTTGTTTGACGTTAAGGCCTCTGAATTCGCAGTACATGTTGGTCATAAGTGTTACATTACACACAGGTGGTCAGATTGCTTCCAGTAAAAGTGATGTTTCTTCACATGTCCATCCTCTACAGCCTCCATGGCCCAGGTTACAGTTGGTAATCAGACCATCTAATCCCAGCTTATCTCAGTTTTTCACACCTCACAATAAGTTGACGGTGAGACTTCATAGTAATGTGATGTAAAGAAAGTCTGCGTGTGCCTTGGCAGTGCCCTCAGATCAGTATTTGTAGCTGTATGAAATATCTCGTGCTTTTACAAAGAGTCCGCTCTCTCTCTCCCCAGATGTTAAAATAAAAGCTAACTATACCATATGTGAATCAGCAGCATAAAGTGCAAAGGTCAGAGTCGTGGCTCCTGCAGATGATTCATATTCCTCTTTCTGCCATGCAAATGACTCACAGTTTAAACCACAAAGGGTCAGATTTAATCTTTGTTGCGTTTGTAGTTGCGTTGCCCTGAAGACAAACCGACGATAAATCCGAATCCAGCTGTTGATCTCTGTCTCATTAGTTCAGAGCATCTTTCTCTTCACTTCAAGCGCCCTATGAGCTCTTCTTGTCCTTTTAACCCCTCTCCTTTCTCCCTTCTTTCTTTCTTTATTATAAAAGCGAGTGGTCCTGCCACTATTCAGAGATCGTCATAGCATTCCCCACGAGACCCTCCGCTCTTACTTTCCTGAGCGCACTCAGTCACTGTGGAACAAACACAGTGGGCTTCATCCTCAGATGACTTACTTGCTGCTTTTGTATATAAATGGATTTTCTGAACCATAAAAAAGCAGACGTGACATGCTGAGCTACAAAAGAGAAATAGTCAGACAGTTCAGGGAGGAAATAGAGATGCATTAAGGGAGAGAAAGAAGGAAGATGCTTTGTGTGCTCAAATAATACATTTCTTTCACTTTGTTATTGATATAAAACCTGATGCAATGTATGCCAAATCTGTTTGATGATTCCCTCAAGCAGGTGTGCACTTTCTGTGACTCTAACACAGGTACAAACTGCAACCACTGTGGAAGCGATTGATGTCTTCTTCCTTAATGTTTCATCTGATGCCAGTACCGATAAAAATATTTTTAATTTCACAGCAAAACCACCCTGTCTCAATTATTCCAGCAGCCACGACTGGTTATATAGCAGTGATTTAAACATCCACACTAATCTCCTCATTTCAAAGTGTCTGGATTTCCTCCAGTGGTGGGGCACAGATTTAATAAGACCCTGCACTCTTTTTCCCTTTCATGAGCAAAAGAGAAAAGCAGCTGGATGAGGGTTCGGTGAAATACTATTCTTTGGAAAATTGGATGTGACGAGTATACTTAGGTTAAGGCTGCCTCGTGCTGAGTAGGCGGTGCAACTCAGTCTGACCAAGGTCGTCAAGGTCCTCATCAAGGTCGCGATGTAGGGTACAGGGTACACCTTGGACAGGTCGCCAGGTCACCAGCCTATGACAGGGCTAACACACTGAGACCGACAGCCAATCACAATCACATTCACACCTAACCAAACAACTTGGACTGTGGGATGAAGCCTTTGGGGGCAAACTCCACATTTGGGGGTGAAGCTGTAGCGTTAGCATAGATAGTAGTAATGTAGACAAACAGCAAATACAACATAAAAAAATGCTTCCATGGATTTTTTACGAGACATAAAAGCTATATTTACCAGAAAACCAGTGGATGATCTAAGTGAAAGAACAAAGGCTTATATAATATAGTGATATCTTCTGATAAAGTAATATCGGGAGGAGCAAGTTGATTTAAAAGCCGCCCGCTCCCAGTTTGGGTTTGGGAGACAGACACTATCTCTGGTTTTCAGATCAGGCTTCAAACTTTCCTCTTTGCTAAAGCATATAGTTAGGGCTGGACCAGGTGACCCTGAATCCTCCCTTAGTTATACTGCAATAGGTGTAGGCTGCTGGGGGATTCTGTGTTTATACACCACCTTGCATTTAATCATTAGATGTATAGCAGCTTCTCTTCTCTCCTGTCTCCCTCCATCACCCCCAGCCGTCGTGGTAGATGGCTGTTGCATATAAAAAAAAACTGAATTCAAACTTAATGCACAGTTAAAAGAACTTCAAAACGTTTTGGGTGCCTCTGCTCCCAAATAGGCACCAGGCAGTGAGACATGGTTCCAGAATGATGCTGGAGGGACCTTCAGAGCCAGGTGATAACTGTCTGTGGGTTTATCATAAACGATACATCAATACGCTAAATCTGTTGTTCAATAACCTCATGGCAAGCTTTCCCAGATGAATGTGCCTGATCCCATCTGCCGGTGGATCACTGACTTCCTGACGGACAGGAAGCAGCATGTGAGGCTGGGAAAGAATGTCTCGGACTCCCGGACCATCAGCACCGGCTCCCCTCAGGGCTGTGTTCTTTCTCCTCTGCTCTTCTCCCTGTACACCAACTGCTGCACCTCCACCCACCAGTCTGTCAAGCTAATCAAGTTCGCAGATGACACCACCGTCATTGGACTCATCTCGGACGGGGACGAGTCTGCCTACAGGAGGGAGGTTGAACGTCTGGTGTCCTGGTGCAGCCACAACAACCTGGTGCTGAATGCCCAGAAGACAGTGGAGATTATTGTGGACTTCAGGAAGCACACAGCCCCACTCCCCCCCATCATCCTGACTGACACCCCCATCACCTCTGTGGACTCATTCCGCTTCCTGGGTACCACCATCACCCAGGACCTGAAGTGGGAGCCCACCATCACCTCCGTCATCAAGAAAGCCCAGCAGAGGATGTACTTCCTGAGGCAGCTGAAGAAATTCAACCTGCCAACACGGACGATGATGCAATTCTACACTGCAATCATCGAGTCCATCCTCACCTCCTCCATCACCGTGTGGTACGCTGGAGCCACTATCAGGGACAAACAGAGACTGCAGCGTGTTGTGCGCTCTGCTGAGAAGGTGATTGGCTGCAGACTCCCATCTCTGCAGGACCTGTACACCTCCAGGACACTGCGGCGTGCAGCCCGGATCTCAGCTGACCCTTCTCACCCTGGACACAGTCTGTTTGACCTGCTCCCCTCAGGCAGGAGGCTCCGGTCCATTCGCACCAGAACCTCTCGCCACAAGAACAGTTTCTTCCCCTCTGCTGTTGGACACATGAACAATAACCACATGACTGTCCCCGCCACTAACACATGACCCTACGCTGTGTCACTGCATCATTTCATGTTTGGCACTGATCACCACCTGCACTCATGTATATATCTTTCTACGTAGCACTCATAATTCTTATTCTCATGTATATATCTCATGTATATCTCATGCACATATCTTTCTTTCTACATAGCACTTTAATTCTTATTGTCTGCACTGAAGCACCGCAGCAATTTCCTAATGTTGTAAACCTCAACATCTGGCAATAAACCCATTCTGATTCTGATTCTGATTCTGATGTTAATCTAATTGGCCATTAATGGCTAATCAGGACCAATCAGAATCAAAGGTACATGACAGAACTGTTGTGCAGTACAGGAAACATACATCGTGTTTTAATGAGGTCCAGTGCTTTGTTACAGGAGTTTACTGCAGTGTGTTTTAGTCTGTTTGTAATTTGCTGCTCGCTTGCAGCTTGTTTGTTTGTACTTCCGCTGCATGCGATTGTGCTGCATGTATGTGCGGTAATTATATGTCCTGTTGTGTGTTTGCATGGGTGATTGGTGTATATGATCTCTGTGCGTGTGTGGGTATGAATGCAGCAGCAGGAAATAGGTCACACCCGGCGATGTTTTCTCTGCTAATATACACGTCTGTGCCAGGAAAGCGATCGATAGCGATTGTGCTGGAAGAACAATCTCGCCTGTTTGCATCTTTCTTCTCTTCATCTGTTTACCTCTCAAACACCTCGGCTCCTTTTGCTTTCCACTTGTTCGTCTATTTCTGCTGTCATTTCTTTTTCTCTGCCTCCATTTTCACTTAAGTTCACTGTTATGTAATAAGAATAATAACAACAACAACAACAACAACAACAACAATAATAACAATAATAATAATAATCCATTTGATTCATATCATTTGTTTAAAAAATCTCAGCCTTATAGTATTCCAAAAATATCAACAATGGGAGAAAAGCAGATGAATGAAAACAAAAGACAATAATAAAGAACACAATAGTAAAACATTAGGGCAGTGTTTCCCAAACACTGTGCAGCGGCACATACATGAGCCGTGGAAGATTATCTGGTTCCACCTGATTAGTTTTCTAAGCGATCGGCGTGAGTAACAGTACATTCTCTTCCACTAGAGGGCAGTACAACTTCCTGCTCTAATTAAATTGGTTGTCACCTGCCAATAAAACAAGCAATAGATGAATATTTGAAAAGATAAAGTAGTCAGTCTGACCTGGTCCTGGAGAAAACAGATGAAGGTTCTAGCATGAATAGTGGTCAGAAGAAAGCAGAAAAGGTAAACTGGGGACAAACCGAGCTGATTCTGCTCTGTCTGGTGCGTGGTGAAAAATGATCAATATGCTTTTTGTGCCATTTTTGTTTGATGGCGTGCCGTGTGATTTTTCTAATGGGAAATATCTGCCGTGGCTCCAAAAGGTTGGGAAACACTGCATTAGGGCAATATTATAAAAAGCTATAGATAGATGCACATAAACAGGTACATCGCTCGGTCCCCTTCGGGAAATTTCTTGCACTGGAAGTCACCTGACATTTGTATACACCACCTAAATACGATCACATGAACATAAGATAAGCAGACATGAGGGTGAGGAAACCTCGTTCCACAGCATTTGAGTTTAAACTGTGAAATCTGGAACTATAGTTGATTCTCTGACATGAGGGATCTGGGTTCAGAATGAGGAACAACCATTCTGAGATTTAAAGTGGAGCTATACTGTGCAGGGACTTAAAAGTAATCAATAAAATCATGAATGGGAAGCCAGGCAAACACCAAATCACATGCCTTTGGCCTGTGGGAGGAAGACACTTGCACAAAAAGGCCCCGGACAGAAGGTGGATTTGAACCGAGGACCTTTTTGCTGTGAGGCAATAACCGCTGTGCAACCCTGCTGTTATTTATAGGTAAAAGTGTCAGTTCCAGTGACAGACAGTGATGCCTTTGAATGTCTCTGTCTCAATAACACAAACGTTTTCACTTTTGAGTGGCATTAAAGTCCAAAAATCTCCCAGTTCTCACATTTCAGAAGCTTGAACCTGAAAATGTTTTAATTTATTCTTGATGGATTACTTGTATAATTAATTCATTGCTGGGGCTATTTTAGGCCTGAATAAGCATCTGTTTCAGAAAAATAGATTTCATGTGTATTAGTCAATTTGTAATTTTCAGTTTTTTTGTCTTTGTGCCGATGGGTTAATATATTTATATTTTACGTGTCATCTAAATTATTGATGTTTGTTTTTGTTGGAGAGCAGATCAGCGCTCTGTGCTGGGCAGCCTGAGGCTCATTCAAAGTCATAAATCTGTCTGGATGAGTTATATGCAGTGTTGGGGAGGCTTCCACATGTTAAACAGAAAGAAATCCAAGGACAAACTCCGTCCTCACTGGAGGCAAACATAAAGAAGTAAAGAAGCTGCTGTCCGAGGCTTGACCTCTCAGTGTGCCTGTCCTGATTTATTTACTTAGCATACACTTTCTTCCAGCTCCCCAAGCATTACTGATTGTGGAAGAAATGTGTCTATATTATTAAAAAGTGACACCAGATTCTTGCTTTAGTACTTACTTTATTCCACTGTACTTTGCCCAATTACGCCACACTTTTTTTTAGTAGAATCTACATCACAGGTTGTGGTTATGAAACTATATTTTTACTTATAAATTTCCACCTCAAACTGTGATTTTCTTCCCTCCCCCTATGAAACTCCCACCTTTCTCCTTGCACTAATAAAATTAACTTCACACAACAACAGATTCGGGTTCCTCCCAGAATGTTTTAGCATGGATGGCTGCAATGAAAAAGATAAATAAAGCTCTTATCTGATGCCGTTTAAATGTGTCACCAGCACGCGCTCATCGTCAGACGGCACAGACCCAGCGCCTCGTCTCTGCAGCATTCAAGCAACGTGGAGCCTTCAGAAAACTCCCTGATTGCTGAAAGATGAAGGTTTGCACCTGTGTCGCCTCCAGCGACCTTAATATAATCGAACCCAGCGACCAGCTGTAATGAAGCTGTCAAACATACTGTACCTTGTTTAATTATTTAAAAGCTGGATGCAGGCTGTGCGATTATAGAGCTCTATATGGGAGCTGTGGAGCCATGACCTTTAAAGTATTAATGAAGCTGCAGTGCAATTAAAGGTTGATATTCGACATGGTCTGGCAGTCAAACCATGGTCAACTTTTTCCTGTGTGTAATCCGGGAATCTTGAATGACAGAATGATCAGGATTCATTTGATCAGGAACACACAACGGGGTGTAAATGGCACGTGGGGTGCAATGGTAGTTCAACAGACTTGAATTTGATGAGTACTTGCACTACTTTCCTGCTAGCATAAATGGACCGACACACACTAAAAGTTATTCACATTAGTTGTTTTTCTCCAAAACAAAACATTAGACTTCAAGTTTGGAACATTGTGGTTTATGGATATGGAGGCACCGTCCATCCCTCAACCTTTTCTCATCCCTGCCACAGTTTCCAAGTTAGTAGTTCTACTCCAGCATCTAGCTAGCTCTACTAAGCAGGAGTAACTTTATTTCAATTGGCAGATAATTTCAAATATACCTTTTCAAAAAGGAAATATACAAATTGTTGTGTGCGGTTTGGATCGGAGCTAAGGTGCAGTTGCTGTATTTCCCGGGAAGAAGAAGAAGAAAAAATAACATCAGATATTGGATCTATACATGACATCTTGTAATAAAAATTGAAGTGCACTATACAGTTTAGCACAGACAGTTTGGAGTACTGTGGTGAAGTTTACAGTAATGCACTATGTTGGACTGATGCAGAGCAGGCTGTGGTGTTCATGGGTAACTGAAGTTTTGTTCATTTACATCTGAAAAAAAGCAGCAGCTTGTGCTCAGCTGATCACATCACAGCCTGCACTAAAGTAGTGCTCTCCATGTGCCATTCTACCACACGGTGATCACCACTGAATGTGGAAATATCAGCTGGGTTTGTGTGCCTCTCGCCTCCTCACCGCAGCGATGTTCACGATTTACCGTACCTCATCGTTGACAAGTTAGCGAGTCTTCAGTGATGCTGAAAAATCTCACCGCACCTCTCTCTCTCCTCATCAGGTCTTTTCAGCGAGTCTCTGAAAAAAAAGAAGTACGAGACATTGTGTTGCTTCCAAGTTTCTCTCTGAGTGATTCTTTTCTATCCGTTCTGGAAATGCTCTGATGCCCTCGTCTAACCATCACAGTTTAGTCCTTGTCAAAGTCTCTCAAATCCGTCACGCTGCTTGCGATACATGTGCTGACTGTTCTCTTGCTGCTTGACGTGGCCCACCCTGAGAAAGGGACCGCTGTGGCTAATAGTGATATTACAGGCAAATGTGACCACCGGTAACATGAGCCCTGTTCGTTTGGTGTGTGATTGTTTGTCTCAAACTGTTTTTTCCTTTTACAGTTTGGCCCACAGAAGAATTGAGCTGAGTTTGGGATGAACAAGAGACTGTGGGTGGGAGGAAAAACAAAATCTGTTTCCTGTCTTGGATGCACTGTAATGAGAGCACAATGTCCTGTACACAACTACAGCTCTCTGAGCTGCTGGCACGGCAACAATAAACACTCACAACCCATAAATAACACTCCTGCTAAATACTGTACTTGACAACTGCACATTACCTAAAATACTGTAACGTAACTCATATTATGAGTCATTCTGAATTACATCTGCAGAAAGAATCCAGATCAGTTCATTCTGTTTAAATATCTACATCAACACTTTTAAAGAGCTCGTGTCCGGTTGTTTAAGGTAAAATCAAATCGTGATGATCTTTATTTATATTTGCTGCTCATACAGTATTCATAAGTTCCATATAAATTATGTGAGAGTACGTAAAAGAGCAGAAATAAGATTCATTTTAAAAGAGCAGGTGTAAAAATATGGAGCTTAGAAACTATTTTTCCCATCATGAGCCTGCGTGGCCTGGCATAGATAAATATTATGTTTGCTAATGTCTAAGAAATTGGACATACTGCGCTACTTAACTGCAGGCGTTTTTAGACTGAAAGTGTCATTAAAGGTTGTACAGAGCGATTTGATAAACACGCCGAGTTACAAATCGAGGCTCATGAGGTCACTGCCCGACTTTTCTGTTAACATGCTGGTTTTTTTACATCTGGTGAAAAATGTCGGCGATACAGTCTCACTTCTGCGTCCTCTGTTCTACTCAATTAATCAGCAGCGTCACTAAATAGACTCTCCACCATCTCTGGCCCCAAATTGCTTCCAAGATGAACAGCTAAAAGCAACACTTTGAAATTACTTTTAAAATTAACTACCAAAGTCAGCAACTCCAAATTGGCTGCAGAATTATCAATTAACAGCAGCAGACCTAAATAGCTTTGGAAATGAACGCTGCAAAGTAGCAGCCATAAATTATAATGAACAGATTATTTTTGCCTCCGATGTGCTGTGCTGCTTATTGACTTTGGTGGGAAAGAAAGTGAGCATCACGAGCATTTAGTCCGCTCTGAGAAAGAGGTCACGCTTTTCTCTGGCAGCAAAAGATTCGCCGTGTTTTGCTGTGGTCACATTATTTTTGTCGGGTCCTTTAACTCCTCGTGCTGAACATCCTGCGAGGCACTGCTTCGCCCTCAGTGTGGCCTGTGGGTTTCTGGAGGGAGGCTTTAGTCCAATGAAGTGGAAAAATTCTGCATTTTTGCTCCACAAACAACAGATGTCTACTCTCACATATGCGTCTTTGCAAAATAACAAGCGTGTAAAAATGAAGTTGCGTGTTTGGTCCAACAAAGTGTTGGTTAATAGGCTTGTGTAAGAAAAGAGGAATGAAACTAAAGACAGAAGGATATGCAAAAACGAAGCTGAGCTTTCTGTGATGGTTTCATGTTGTGGGCACCAAAATAAAACCTCTGGGCAGGATACTATCCACAATCAGTCTGTGCTTATAAAGGCATTGCTTAAGAGTTTTACGTTTCTTCATGCTTCCAAAATGACCGTAGGCTAAAGCTGATCTTAGACCGCAGGCCTTCTGGGTCCTGGTGCCAGATTTCCTGCTTGTAATCCAATTTGATGAATGCGTGCAGCTTTCTAAAATGAGTTAAGGATGTTGTTTTAATAGAAATCACACAGAAGAATGAGTCGTTTGAGGGAGAACAATGACATTGAATTTGGTGACCGTGCATAACTGCCAACTTAACTCCGCCCACCTTCAGCCTGAGTAGACGTACAGTCAGCCAGAATGACTTAAAGCAGTCACGTGACTCTGCGGGTCGTTGCTGTAACTCGTTAGCTCCCACAGTTGGTTGGAAATTGAAAAAATAAATAAATAAATGGAAGACATTTTGCTCCTGAACTAATGAACTGCTCCCAGAACAAATGGTGAGGGTGTCTGAGCTGCAAATCCACTCGTGCTTTATTCAAATGATAAATATAAGAAAAGTTATTATGTTATTGTATTGCTTTTATCTAAAGTGGACGTGGAAAAGGTCATCTATGCTTTTGGACTATTGTTCCCTCTAAGTCCGTCTCTAAAGCTCCACCGCCAGACTTTTACCAGATTCAGAGAGCAGACCACATCCATCCCTGCTGGACTTCACTGGCACCCTGTGATTCACAGCACAGTCACATTCATTACCTACCTACCAGTTTTTATTTTCCCCTCAGATTTTTTTGTATAGCACAGAAATAACAATCTTGTGAAAATTTCTCAGTGTTTAATTGCAAAATAAAAATGATCGAGGCCTCTAACATGTTCTCAGCGATATGAGCTCCTGTTGCTGTGATACTTTTTTAAAATAGTTTCATCATAAGAACACAAAAACAAAAGCATTCATTGGCTCCACCTGCTAAATCATCCTAATTAGGGAGCAGCTGGACAACTGGAATTCTGGGTGCGTGTCTGTGTTCACATTCATCTCCGTTTATATTTTGTGTGTTCTGATTTGGCATCTCTTCAGTAGCTTGGTTATAATCTTGAAAGTGTTTGGAAACAAAAGCAGGACAGCATGCTAAGGATCCAGGAGAGCGCCCATCTGTTCACGAATGCTTTTTGTGTGTTTGGTTGAGCAAAATGCCAAATAGGAGGTATTCATTAAGCTATGGGTGTGTGTTATCAGGACAACTGCAGAGAGAAATATATTGTTAATAATAATAATCTTTATGTGTCGTCCTGAAGAAGAGAAGAAGGAACCGAGCTATGAACTCAGATGTTGAGGCAATGCTGTGACTGAGTGCTTAGAACAAGAAAGACAGCAGAACAGAACATATATATGTACATATACGTATATATGTTCTGTATATGTATGTTTCAAAGCAACTGTTTTAGCAGGAATATTTCAAAGTCTCACACCAAACAGTCTTAACATTTGTTTGCTCTGAAATGCATTTATAGCACACACTCACAGCTCAATCGACTCATTTTGCCATCCAAACACATTCTGAAACAACAAGAGATCCACTTAAAGGAAAAAATGGTAAATGGTAAATGGCCTGTATTTGTATAGCGCTTTACTAGTCCCTAAGGACCCCAAAGCGCTTTACATATCCAGTCATCCACCCATTCACACACACATTCACACACTGGTGATGGCAGCTACATTGTAGCCACAGCCACCCTGGGGCGCACTGACAGAGGCGAGGCTGCCGGACACTGGCGCCACCAGGCCCTCTGTATAATGAACTGCTTACTCACCAAATCAGAAACATCTACAGACACGTGGTTTTATGTATGTTTTTCTGCTTAAATTGAGTAAAATTAGTTTGTTTTGTTTTACAGGACGTTTTACGTTTACGCTGCTTTCTACACGCTGAACAACCTTACAGAAACAGCAGATTCAGATAGATATGATTGAAATGGTTGTTCTTGCCAGTAAAAAAAAAGAAAAACAAATTAATTTATTCTACTGTGCAGGGAATTGATTGTTTTTTGTTTAATTTCAGATTTGATTTGCAGGTAAATCAGGAAAAACGTGTCGTTTCAACGTGTTCTTGCACAAGGAAGCAAGAGTACAGTGAGCATGCTTGCATGCTTCCAGCTGTGACAAGCCCACAAAAACATCATAACAGTGTCGGGATGATTCAGTCACACCGCCATACCACAAAACAGAATCTTGTTGTTTGAGCAACAGACTTTTTCAAATAAAGTTATAAATTTGCAGAGTCTCGCTGACGGATCATTCCAGCGATGAAGGAGTAGACTGAGGGATTAAGCAAGCACACCTCGGTACACCTCACCCTTCACCCACTGAGCACCCTAAAAGGGAAGATGCGGTTACAGGCCCTCTGTACAGCCTGTGCGCAATAGATTTTAAAATCTTCACTACATTTTTGAGGATTATATTTATTTATTTCTTATTGTACTTCTTGGTATTAGTATGGTTGTATTTGGGAGAACAGACCTACATTCATACATGTTTCCATTTATATGTTAAAGCATTAATATTCCACTCTATTGTTACAAAATATAATGCAAATGTTAATAACAGGCATTGAGATATTCTTTTAATTTGTCATGCTCATCCTGTCCAGAGTAGAAACGTATACAGAGACTCATGATGTAGACAGAATGTGATATTATTGACATGCAGCCAGCATCTGAGCTTCACACTGGGCAGCTTCATGTGCTCAATCTCATAGATTTTATTCAGTCACACTTTCCTACATGCAGTGTGACATTAATTCATGCTCATGCCTTTGTTTCTGTCTTTCCATTCACATGCTGTGAAATGACACACACACGTACACACCCACAAGAGTGTCTGCAGACAAATAAGTAATGTTTTCTAATTGACATATGTATGTATGTAAGTCACTGTCTGAAAAGCTCACTGTAACCCTTTAGTTAAATTCTTTGTGGCACAAAAACATTAAAAAAGAAAAGGTAAATACATTAAAATACTTTATACTCTTGAGAAAATTTGAGTCATGCAGTTTCATAATGGAGCAGTCAAACACCCACACTGTCAGGAGGCCCTTTGAAAAAACAGCCAAGCTCAAGATAATTTTGGAGACAGTAGCTCAGTGTGTCTGTAGAGTTAGAGGCTCCTAGGATGACTGAAGAGGAGGAAGGCTCTTTGCAGAAATACACAAAAGTAACAATCAAAAAGAAAAACAGAGCTCGTCTGTTGTGCCATTGTACAGGGTTTATATGGATACACTGTAATAACATGGGACTGGTTGGTGGCACATTAGTATATGTGAGGGGGCAAACTCCTCAAGATGGGCGGTGACCGTGGTGGCCATTTAGAAGTCGGCCACCTTGGATACAACTTTTGTTTTTTCAATAGGAAAAGGGCCATGTGACACATCAAACTTACTGGTAATGTCACAAGAAAAACAATG
The DNA here is from genome assembly GCF_041146795.1 of Maylandia zebra. Taxonomy (NCBI): domain Eukaryota; kingdom Metazoa; phylum Chordata; class Actinopteri; order Cichliformes; family Cichlidae; genus Maylandia; species Maylandia zebra. Next base: position 37,459,721 of record NC_135180.1, on the reverse strand, counting down.
GTGTGCTTGGTTTCAACGTAACTTTGGTTTGTTGAGCTTAGCCACCATTCTCCTGTCACTCACCACCTCCACTGGGTGGAGGGCATCCTAGAACAGAGCTGGCCCTCCAGATCAGCCTGTTCAGTCTCTTCAAACAAAAGTTGTATCCAAGAGGGCCGACTTCTAAATGGCCACCACGGTCACCACCCATCTTGAGGAGTTTGCCCCCTCACATATACTAATGTGCCACAAACAGGACTTTAATATCACCAACCAGCCCCATGTTATTCCATCTAAATGGCCCACCCTGTACTTACTGTGCAGTCAGTGATGGTTTGGAGTAGACTGTTTATCTTTTCATTTGTTATGTAGCCTGTAGCGCTGGCACATTCTACACTCTTGCTGGACTTTAATGAGTTTTCTACATTTCTGCACTTGTTATACTTTTGTACCTTCCATACCAGTGTGACAATAAGCCAAACAGATGTATGGCATTGTTACTGTATCTGGGATTTGGTGTAGTAACAATAAGGCAACACTGCCTCTGTCCAGTCAACCTGCCAGTTACAAATGGCAAATTTATAAATTTCATCCACTGACTTTGATCGTCTGCTATCAACAGGCCAAAATGTGAATTTGTCCAACTAACATCAGCCTCAGCTGCTTTCTGCAGCTTCTTTGTGTTTGGTGCAAATGAGCAAATAATCAAATGCCCTCACGCTCTTTTAGGTCTGTCTTGGCATATTAGCAGCTCAGCATATAATTTCATTGTGAGCATGATAATATTCTCATATTAACAATTATCTGAACTACTGCTGTGCCTACACAAAGCCTCAGAACACTATAGAATAACTAACTATAGAAAATGTGTTTGTGCATGATGGTTAGTACCTCAATAGGTCCTCGGGTATGTAAAGTGATAGCCATCATGAATATTTAACAAGCATTAATACCATCAGATATTAGTCTTAGCTCAGGAAATCGATACAATCACAGAGAAGTGCTTAGGGTCGCCTTCTCAATGCATTTTTAATGGTCTCCAAGTGCATAGTTTCACAGCTAAAGGCAGTCCACCTAACAGACACACAAAATCCACATTGTGTCCCGCACACTTACACTAAAGAGCACTGGTACAAACTGCTGCTGCACCTTATTTTCCTTTCTACAGTATAAAGCTGTCAATTTTGTAAAAATCTGACAGAAAATATAGTAAACTGAGCTCCTCACTTATGATTTATTTAGTACATACTGTCACCAGGAGAAGGAAGCGATCAAATAAACGGTGGAAAATGTGGAGCTGTGTTAAGTGTTAAATGAGCTATTGACAGCATTTTTACGTTCCAGCAGAGGTCTGTCAGATAGTTAAGTGAACAAGGAGTTACGATGTAAATAAAGTGTGCACACCTTTAACAAACACCAAGATCAATAAAGAAGCAGGCTACATTTCCAATAACAGTAATGTTCAGCTTTCAGAGTTGAGAAACACATGTGCACCAAACAGTGGCGAGCTCAGTCTGCCATGTGCAATCTGCATGGCAGAGTTGGTCTGGCTCTGTCTGTTTGGTGAGTGGCTGTTACATGTGGGCTTAATTCACCAGCCAATGTGACTGATTTCTAATAATGAAACAAATAAAAAAATATCAAAGAAAGAGCACAAGCAATACGATTCTGTAGCTGAAGAAATGTGACAGATAACGTTAGCCTCTTAAATGCTTAATTAAAAAAAATAATTGGAAAATAGCAAGAACTTAACTGACAGTTAAATTAATTATTGTAACAGTCCAATATATTATCTCGTGCATTTATTTAACATTTTTGTTGTTATTTTTTCCCAGAACTACTTTCTAGTTTCTACTAACTACTTTCCAGAAGCCATATAGTGTGAGTGTGTGACACAGGCTTGTCTTCCTGTCACTCACAGCTTGATTATAGGAAAAGGAAAGAAAAGTGTGAATTAAATGAGAAGCTGAGACGTGACAAACAGGTAATTTTCAGCCTTATCGCTGCCCTGCAAGGAAAACATTGCCTTATTAATTCCCACAGGAGTCAGACCTCATTTAGCCCAGTAAAGAGCTGATGGTGTCACAGTCTGCAGTCATTCACTAGGTTTTATTTAATTAATGTGCACAATGTACTTATTTAAAGGATTTAAATACAAATGCAGTAGTGTTGACACGAACATATATAACACAGTATAAACAATGAGTTTCTTCTAATCTTCACAATCTCCACATTTCCTCATACGTATAAAAACTGGTTCAAGAATCCTTAAAGTCGAGACGAGCGGTCTGTTCTCAAAGCTCTGTAGTCTTCACTTTAGCTCGACCTTGGTCTTGGTGCTTGTGCAAACATAGCTACAGTATGTATACATTTAAGACTTTTGCATCACTTCTGCTTTTGTGAACAAAAATATTTAGTAAAGGGTCTTTTGTTTTTGTTTTGTGTTGCTTTTTGATTGAAAACATCCCATTGTTTTTCATCCAGATCTGGAAATTTTATTTGCATGAAAAAAAATATGCAAGGAAAAAAAGTAGAATATCGCCCAACAGAGAAAGGCACAGACTCCCAGGGACAATCTTTACTGAAAACATTGCTTTAGATTTAAATGTGGATTAGCTGTGTTAACACTGGCTCCCTGTTCAGTGCGATGTCACTACATGGACTCGAGCTCCACACCCTCGAGGTGTAGCGGCTTCATTTAGACAAAATAGCTGTTTGAGGTTGTCTGACTGCTGTTCCATTTATCACTCCAGAGTGCAGCCATTTAATTAAAATTTGGATTACCTTAATTTTACACCAAATAATTAGGATCAGCTTGGGCTCCTTGTGTGTGTTTAGTGTGTCAGAGGCTCATGTTGGGATTTCCTGTTAAACCTCTTGAGCAAGTCACAGTTGAGTGAAGATACTCGTGTTGTGTTGATGAAACCTTGAGTCTCTAATGACTTATGTTTGTTGTTTAAGAAGTAATTAGGTAGTGTTAGCTTAGCTAGGTCTGTGTGATGGATAAATCTGTCAGTTAAATGTGTTACCAACACTCGCCCAAACAGGAAATATCAAGAAACTTCTTCAAACTAAATCTGAGAAGATAAACTACTGGCTGCAGAAGCATCTATCGGTCTGTCCTTCAGTAAACACCGAATCAGAGATGGTCAGATCATTCCACGAGGAAAACCTATAGAGCCTGCTCAGAGAAACGAGCACACAACATTTAATCGTGAGTTATTGCTATATTTGGCTCTCTTTCACACCATGCTTTTTTTCCCGTCTCCCTCACCTCACTCCCAACCGGTTGATGCTGCAAGCACCTGGCAACAGTGGCAAAGAAAAACCACCTTTTAACAGGAAGAAAGCTCTGGTACAACCAGAGGGAGCGGTGGCCATCTGCCATGACCGTTAGAGGAGGAGGAAGAGCAAGAGATTCATTTCTAACCTGCATTTTACTCTGTGGTGTAATACACAGTGAAGCTGACGTACTTGGAGGTTATGTCATGAAACGATCTGTTTGCTGGTGGCAGCTGGTGAGTGGACACAGTGCTGACAGCTGGTGTTGATATTAGTTTTTTGAAACCTTGAGCAATATTTCTGAAAACGTCACATTCCTGTTTGGTTGCGTGTTTCTTGGCACTCCAGCAGGTCATGTACTTTTGCACTTTGTGTTACATCTTAAGGGCCTGTTTGTGTTGAACTCAGTTGTTGTTTCTACTACAGGAACAGGCTGATGATGGTTCTGGATTTTACCAAACATCATGGTGCAGGAATGACCCTACGTGCTTCAGTTCTACTGAAATACACATTATAAGCTGTTCCTTTAATAGTCTGAAACGCTCAAACTAATTAAGGCTTAAAGACTCAAATGATGAAACGACTCATTTAAAGATGTGGTAATGTAATACTTCTTTCAACATGTAATGTCAGGTTCTTTGCGCTGGTTGTTCTTTCAGGATTATGAGAGGATAATTACCAGCACAACAATCAGTGTGATCTACTTTAATATACAAAATTCTCCTTTTTAAATATTGTAATATTTCTACGTGCTGTTGGAACTGTGAATAATGAAATGATCTTACCCCAGCTTAGTTTGGATCAGTAGCTACTTTGCTTAAATGTAGGAAAACGCAGAATCAAGCCTGTTCAGTAAAGGATGATTCTGTAATGCTGAGAATGAGAACACAGCATGACATGAACGCAAGATTGGAAAAAGGAACATTACGTCCTGCTTTAAGGCAAATATTCTCCTTGTTCGAACTTCGTGGATAGCTGGGACCCTTTCTGTGTGGATTGTTTTAGGATAACGATTATTCTAATTAGGTTGTAGATTGTGAGTGATAAGTGTTCACCAGTGACCATGTGACAACCACTCGTTGTCACATCTGGTTTCAAAGCACCCAGATGGCAACGACTACAATGCTCACAGTCTGCACGTCAAACCGCTTCAATGTAAAACACCAACTACTGTAGAAAGAGCAGTTGCTGAAGACTGTAAGATGAGATTGATCAACCTGTGCAGGGCCTGGATTGACTACAAAAGAAGGCTGTGGTTTAGTGCCTCACATATGCATCCTGTCTTGAACTGTACAGGATCAACAGGATGCTAAGAATCCTCATCAGGATTTTGATGGGGATGTGGCGAACAACATTAGAGACCAACTTCAAGCCAATTACACAACTGCTGTGTCCCCACTGCTGATCTGCATAGGCCTGAACCCCCTCAGTGAGATCATTGACAAGACTGGCTATGGATAACGACTAAGGAATGGAGCAGTTGTTAGCTACCTCCTCTGCATGGACGACATCAAGCTGTATGCCAAGACTGAACAAGACATTGATTCACTGATCCACACCACCGGGATCTACAGCAATGACATCGGAACATCATTTGGATTGGAGAAGTGTGGTCAGATGGTAACAAAGAGAGGGAAATTATTTAAACTGAGGGACTCTACTACCAGAAGGCAAAATTGCAGGCATTGAGGATTGCTACAAGTACCTGGGAATCCCACGAGAAAATGTGAACCACGAAGAGGCCACTAGGAAAGCTGCAGCTACCAAATCCCTGCAGAGATTAAGGCAAGTCCTGAAGAGTCAGCTGAATGGGAGGAACAAGATCTTGGCAATCGACACCTACGCCCTGCCGGTGACCAGGTGCCCTGCTGGGATAATCACCTGCCCAAAAGAGGAGCTAGAAGCCATTGACATCAAGACAAGAAAGCTCCTTACCATGTATGGAGGGTTTAACCTCAAGTCCAGGACCCTGAGACTGTACGGCAAGTGAAATGAAGAAGGTAGAGGACTCGTCATCAGGAAGATGGTCACAACTGACCGTGTGCTTAGTGAATACCTTGGGCATAAGAAACACAAGAAAGAAGAGGAGCAAGAACAGGAACTATCATGGAAGACCAGGTACCGCATGGCATCACCCTGCACACTGTAACACCAAATGTACTTAAAAATGATCTAAATGATGACGAATTATACCTTAATGTCTATATTTTCTGTAAAAGATCTTAAAATATGAATGTACAGTATATCAAACAATTTCAATCAGAACTACAGAGGTAGGTGGAAACGAGTGCGACGCAGCGAGTCGACTATAAATGGGAGTCCTTCACAGTTATAAGCAGAAGTGTTTCCACCTCAACTAACCGGCTCTCAGCAGCAGTTAAGAACACTACAAAGAGCACTCGTCATGTCATTATCCAAGCAGCAGCCATTTTTACTTTCCATCCATTGCTGGGCTTGCTTTCTTTTGTTCTTCTTCTTTCATTCTCTCTCTCTATTTGTGTTGATGTTTCTCTGTATTTATCTCAACATCTTGTCCTCTCTGTATGCTTGTGTGACACCCTCTCATGTCCTCCCTCTGTAATCTTCATCTGATTAACGCACAAGAGATAATGGAGGTAAAGAGGTCCATCCGGGTCAATCAGTTGTGTGTTTATGTGTGTGTACTTTGATGCCGGAGTTAATTATTGGTTGCAGTAATCGTTGCTGCTTGTTGAAAATATCCTTTTGTGGTTTCTCAGTGACAAAACCTCTGAGCTGTTTCCTCTCTGGCAGAATGAAATATGGACCAATTGCCTGACCCGTGTACGAGCTCAGTGGCGCCTATTGACTTACTGACCAGTTATATTGAATGACTGATTGGATAATTGACTGGGGGACTAACTAAAATGGCAAGAATGCTGCTTGACAACACTAATCCTAGATGTTTGGATCGATCGTTGATGCATTTTTATTTAAACTTTATTTTTATATGTTAAATTTTATGTATGCCGGGATAGCCATTTATGGATAAAAATACCATTTTGTTGAACATTCCATAGAATAATAATTACATTAGTACAAGAAGCACATCTTAAAAACCAGTTAGAGGGTGTCACAGGGTCTTCCTGTACAAACCACATTACCAAAATAATATATCTTGAAAAACATCTTGAAAAAACCACCGCTGATCATAGTTGAGTCAAATCAGCAAGTAATCCCAACAACCCTTAAATTGTCTAAAAACATACAAATAGCCGCTGTGTTAGCCGTTAGAGATTTTTCACTGATTAAATGTCACTTTTAGCTGATTGCATGTCTGTCTTAGCATCTTTTTTCACTGTGCCACTTGTTAAACTCAAGCCATTAAAGTGTTCAATTATTTTTAAACAATGAAGCCATGTACTCGACTGCCTCCTCACATTACAATATAATAGAATATAATAGAATAGAATAGAATAGCCCTTTATTATCATTGTACATGTGCAATTAAATTGTGGGTGCTTCACATCAACTGTGCCACAGTAAAATATAAATAGTTGACAGCAGGAATGAATAGCAAAGAGAAGAATAGAAACAAAAATAAGGCACACATTAGGGAACAAGTTGCAAAGTGCTTTGAATAAGACTAGTAGACACCTTCCACCTTTTTTCTCATCTTATATTGATCTACTAGTGTTTGGTGGGTAGGCTTGCATGTTTTTCCAGGTGGAAAATTAGAAGTTAATTGGTTGCACACAGCTAAACTGCAGTCTCTAGTTTCACAGACATGCCGCATACTGCTACAAACCTTAACCTGATAACCTCATGAACATTGACTTTATAAATAAAACAGGTGAAGCAAAGAAGAGGCCCATGTTTTACGTTGTGCATATAACCCAGTCTACCCAACATTACTGCGCAGCAGCCAGACAGACTGGTGGCAGTAAAATTAGTGGTATTCCATCTCCATCCCACACTTGCTATGGTTACACTGTTAGCTAATATTTCGGGGTCTAATTTCACTAAGCAGCAGACAGACAGACTCTTGGGAATGTAAATTACTGCTTTTCGAATGTTACGCGAGGTAAGACATTTTGATAAATCGACTGAGAGGTTTTATTCAAACGAGGCTGGAGGAGAGAAGACTACGCAGAGTCTACTCATGGACTCATTGGCCATGTTCGCTTATTTAAATTGAGATGTCAAGCATAATTGCTGATCAGAAATTCTCTTTTACTCCGGAGAGAAAAACACAATTTCCCAGCGAACCGGTGGGAGAAAGACGACTTTGATCTCTGACTAGTGGAACAAACTCCCCTGTCTGCACTCAGACTTGTGTTACACCACACTTCATTTTTTTCCGTTCATATATATTTATTCTTTAAGCTCTATAATGATCACTGGCAACAGGACATTTATTTTCTATGCAGGTGCTTCAAGATGAATAAAAGTGTGTTTGATAAATCCATATTCTTTTACCTAAGGACAGAAAAGTTTTAAAAGTAATGAACTCCGCTAGTAAATGGATTCAGTTGAATTACACAGCAAATCTAACCTGAACAACTGTCATGGTTACTTTCACAGCCATGAACCATAACGTAGATGCGGAGTTTAAAAAGGTCCATTTATGATGTATATACTATAGGCAGAGGTTGTTTTATACATCCATCTGGATATAGAGTGCCAAAAAAATCAAAGGTACACTTTGAATACACAGCAGATGTCAATAGTGGAAAAAGTCATGCTGGACATCTCTACATCACTGTCCCTAACGCTGTAAAGTGTTTTGACTAAAACCATTCATGGTGGCTATGCCCCATTTTTTATGTTGCTTCCCGTGAAAACAACCCAAACGTCGGACCCAAGCGGACTGTATGTCCTCCCTGACCAGGGCCTGAGTAACCTTAGCTTATTTCTGTTTGTCCCTGTATGTCACTCCACTGCTTTTCTTTTGTTTATCCTGAACCGGTCACCCCAACTGGTCGCAGCAGATGGCCCCGCCCCTCCCTGAGCCTGGTTCTGCAGGAGGTTTCTTCCTGTTAAAAGGGAGTTTTTCCTTCCCACTGTCACCTAAGTGCTTGCTCATAGGGGGTCATATGATTGTTGGGTTTTTCTCTGTAAGTATTATTGTACGATCTACTGTACAATATAAAGCGCCTTGAGGCGACTGTTGTTGGGATTTGGAGCTGTGTAAATAAAATTTAATTGAATTGAACTGAAAGACAATTTGTGGTGAAGAAAAGCTGTTTTTTTTTTTTGTTCTATCATTGGGAGGGTGGAGGGAGGGGGATTGAGTGGGGATGTCCAACTAAAATACACTTACTGAGTCCATTTTCTAAACAAAATTGATATGAATCCAGTAAGTCGTAGTGCCTATGGGGCTTGAATGGTCTAATGCAGACTGATCGCACTGACACTAATAACCCGAAATGTCAACAGTAACTTAATGAAAGGCTACATTATGGTTGTGTCTGGCATCCCAAAGCTTCCTGCACTGGAATCTGTCAATGAAAAAGGGAAACAGGAAGGAAGTGGCTCACCTGGTATGTGATTTCTATAAGAAAAACAAAGCAAAAATCGTTATGTTACCCATCTCCAAAGCACGCGTAGAGCCATTACATAGAAATGTAGAAACCAATCAAAAAGGTAGGAAGTAAAAATATGAAACGCAAGATACAAGAATATGATTAATAAAGAATCAGAGACAAAAACAATAAGTGAGGACATAATGAGATGATGTCATACATATATTTGACATCTGTAATAGTCTGGATATGTATAATAATTGAGCTATTTGTGTATATATTAGAGCCTTTTGTAAACGTTGTAATATATTAATGAGTTCAGTCTGTTACTGTTATTGTCTTGGAGCAACTGTAACCACATCACTTCCTTAGTGATTATTAAAGTATTGATTCTGAAGACGAGTGAAGGAGATGGAGCTGACGTGTCCAGCAAGTTTTGGAAGAGATGTTTGGAAGAGTGATGAAAACAAGAGAAACAACCTGGATGAGAGAAGATGGAAAGGACTGTCCTGTGTGATGAGCGAGAAAGCAAAATCAGAAAAGGAATGAGAAGCATTGTGAGGATGGTGATATGAGTCTTACCCTGATGAAAGCAAAGCAGGAGGAGGACACGAGAGGCTGCTGAGGCTTTGCGGAGCCACATCCTGATCATTATTCTTCGTCTTCTTTTTCTTCTTTGCTAAATCAAATGGTTCATCGTCACATTATGTTTAAGTGAAGAATCCTTCACATCCTTCAGACTCTACTCAGCTGAAAACTCTCAAGTACTGTCTTCACTTTATCTTTCAACTATTCCTTCTGTAATTGAGTGATAACTTTTTTCTCCTCTGTTTAATTTGGCCTCTTCTTTTCCCCACTCTCATTGTTTTGGTTGTTTTCTGGCTGTCCTCTGTCCTCCATCGTGTACACACTGGAGGCAATTCGCTCGTCGTGCATCACTTTGAAGCTGCCAGCTGGTCACTTGTGAGCTTTCCAGGCTCCAGTTGCCTAAGTGACCCTCTAATGTGTTTGTTAGCAGGTCATATGTTAATCAGTGGTATTCACTCATTAGTAGTGTCTTCAGTCGCTCAGCTAAAAGTTTATCGGATGAATCCTTAGCAGCTACTTTCTTCTGCAGTCGCTTGAAGTCATAAAATATCATTTACTTTCTGTGGTCTCTGGTATTCACGGCACTGAGAATCACAGTATCTACATGGCTTTAGAACATAAAGGTAATCTCGGCCACACTGGAAGGCGAGTTAGGGAAGCTCCCTCGACATGGAGGTGACAGATTTTGACAATCTGTCCTGAGGTTGTCTCCAAAATAAAACGCGGCGGCATGTTGACTTTTTAAAATGCACAAATAAACTTTTAAAGACGTCCTACGAAAAGACAATACAGTTATTTTTGATAAACATCTAACCCGTTTTGGTCAGTGCTTAAAGCACTTCTTTTACTCACTACTTACTGAATGCGATGTGGCAACCATCAAGAAAACATCAAGAGCCACAGGACTTCAAACAGTAGTTTGACCTTACAATATAGGGGAACAGTTGACCCCATGGTCACACTGTAAAACAAATAAACAGTTCAAGCAATGACGGACAAGCGACTCATGTGTTCTGCAGTATGAGAGCCGGAGTTCTCCTCTGGAAAGGAAGCTAAAGTAGGGAAAAACATTCTGCAACTTTTTTTAGGTAGTACAAAATATTGCTCCTGATCCCCACACTGAAATAAATGACTGGTGTTGGTCAGTCCTCCAGTCCAGCCGTCCCCAACCTTTCTTGCACCACAGACCGGTTTATGTCTGACAATATTTTCATGGACCGGCCTCTAAGGTGTTGCGGTTAAATACAAAAAAACAAACGAAAAAACCAGTACCGGTAGCAAAAATAAAAGATTTATTCATAACACACGGGAAAAGACCCAGGGAAACCGAGTTAATGATAAAGAGGATAAAAAATAACGATAAAAACCGTTAAAAACCCTGAAAACCATAAATTTCACACCAAGCCTCAACTCTTGCAGCCCGGTACCAAACGACTCATGGACCGGTACTGGTCCGTGGCCCAGGGGTTGGGGACCGCTGCTGCAGTCTGCCCGGGTGTTCTGACCACCACCTGCCTCTGAATTGACATCTCATGTATCCCCACATCAAAGAAATGAAACTTCCCAAAGGATTAAAACAGTGAAAAGTGGAAACCGGTGTTTTTATTTAGGTCAAGGTGCTTGCATTATTGTATTTGTTTTAATTAGTCTTTTATATTAAAAGTGACATTGATGCATCTTTGTGAATTGTGTTGTTTTCACTCCACTACAGCACATTTAGCCCACTTTGTAAAAAGTAAAACTTATACAAAGTATAGCTTTTCCACCTAAAAGGACAAAGATATGATCATTTTGGCCGATATCGTTCAGCCGTACTCCGACATGACTCGAGTCTAAATGGACCCCCGTCCTCAGTGGAACGATCAGTCCATTCTGTGCTATTAAGGCCCTTTTTAAGTCTATCAGATAAAACAGAATTTTAATAATTGTTCAAGATGAGCGAGTGACGGACATCAAAAACAGTTTTAATGTTGATCGTCTGTAAGAGTAAAGTGCACTGATTCCTGCTGGTCCCTGCATGTTCAGTCACAGTGTCAGTGAGTAGGAAGCACCTGCAGTGTGACTCCTCTTTGTGTGAAAGTTGCTGGTAAATATAAATTGTTGTGTAAAATGAAAAGAATATGGAGGAAGTGGTGGTGTTGAAAGCAACAGCGTGCTTGGTTCTTCGGACCGTCGTCCTAATCAGAGGAGCAGGGAGCTCAGGACCGGAGGATTGCATTTTATTTTCTCACACCCCCCCACCCTCTCGCCTCTCCTTCTCTTTGATAATGGGATTTTTGGCTCTGTGACTAAATCGAGTCAAACTTCAAAAGGGGGCTGCTGCAGCTTAGTGGCTGTGTGTGTGGTTTGGTGGGCAGGATGGTAGCGTGTGGAGGTAAGTTAAGTGTTTTTCACTTTTCAGTTCAAGTGCTGGATTTTCACGAGTTTGTAATTGCACTGCAGAAAGTTTAAGCAGTGACTGACAAACAGCAGTAAAAGTGAATGTGCATCAACTGTCTGGAACCTTTTTTCACAATCTTTTTCTTTCTCATAGCTCATTCAGTGCAACACCTGTTTTCTCTCAAGTCCCCAAATATACTTTGATATACTTTGTGCAATGGTTCTGTGATGCCTTATTGTACAAACGTTTATTCATTTTTGCTTTATTTCTTTTCTTCTTCATTAAGTAAATGGCACGCCACCCTGACTATAATAAAAATCTTTCTCCTAAGATATCTTACTAATGCTGCAGAAGGAAGTCGTATAGTAAAATTATAGAAGAGTAGAGTGTATCATTGTATCATCCTGGGAGTTTATATTCATTTAGTACTGCAAAAATGCATAAACAGCAAATGAATGCAAAGAAAGACTGGCTATAGACTTGAGTTAAAGTACACTGCACTGATGAGACAACAGTGTAAGACGGCAAAATATACACAGGATATTATTGAGGACAACGTGCTCATTCTGAATGATGAAAGCAACTTTTTCTTTAATGTCCCACTCTCTCTTTTTTATCTTTCTTCTCCCTCCATCCTCCCATTTCTTGTCTTTAGTTCCCCCCTTTCTTTCTCTCAAGCCGTAGCCGCGTTTCGAAATGTTCCAGTTTTGCTTCCTGATACATTTTCACGAAAGCTTCAACACAAGTAAACACCCACACACACACAGACAGGTGTGCGAGCACACGTGGCGCCTTTAGTGACGAGGCAGCTCTAATTGGATTCCATGGTCGCCACGGCAATGAGAATTGATTGGCGACAGGGCGACAGAAGGCCAGAGAGAGGCTGAAAGATGAACACACCACTGTGTGATGACGGGGTCAGAAGCCCTCTTTTCACACGCACGCACACACAAAAGCGCATCCTGACGCACACAAACACAGACAAACCGACACTCTCGCGGGTTACCGGTGCCAGCGATGTTATTCCATTACCACCCACTGCGCCCGTATGGTTATTACGGGCTGTAATCAACTGAACTCACGGTGACGATAAGTGCTTGAGGTCATCTGTGTCGCTGGACACTCACACACATACAAACGCACAAACGTTAGCTCACAGATTATGGTTCCAGTCATTCGATCGATTTATTTTTTTCATACTCTGTGTCCTTTAAACGTGTATTGATTTTCATATCTGCTCTGATGTAACGACGGCAGAGAAATGTGTAATGTCAAAGCAGTGCAGCGCATCACTTACAAATGTTTATTTTCCCATTAAAAGCCCAATTAAAAGCATTGATTTTTTAGTTAGTGTAAAATTATTAAGATAACGATCAGTTTTGTTCATACAGGAAATGAAAATGTCTTTTTGTCTTAAATAAACATTTACTGTCCTAAATTCAGTTCGGATGGGTCTTAAATCATTGGAGTCACAGCAGAGTGAGAATTTCTAGCACACAGTGTTCCTATAGTTCTTTGCGTTACACATTTAGATCACACAATGCCCCTGCATCTTTAAGGCCGTGCTATTTTAGGAACAAGGCAGACTGATCCATTTTCCAAATCAGAAGGCAATACCAGCAAGGGAGTACTGAATTACCATTAACCTTGTTCCCATAAAGTGATGCATACTTTAACCTGCTGCAATTAGTGAACATAAGGGGACATATATCAAGTGAATAGCTGAAGGTAAAAATGGGCTTATTATTTGTAGCTAATGGCTAAAAAACAGTTACAAAATATGTTTGTGTTCAGTGTGGGTGTGGGAGGGCGGGGCTTGTAATAAACTGGCAGAAACAATGAAAATTATGATAAAGAGGAAGACCTTCCCAGTCAGCCTCATCAGTTTTATGGCAGCGCTTAGGAAAAAGTGTAATGTGATGAAAATCAATGTGTGTTGTGGAAATTTGTCATTGCCATGTACGACTACACAAAAAGTTGTGACTGAACTCATTCGCTGAGTCCTTCAAAAGCATCCTGCCAGAGTCAAGTCCGGCCGTGCTCGTGTAATCGGCAAATGCTGCAAATTATGAGACATGACACATCAAAGGCCCTGAGTGATAGTGGCGAGGTTAATAAGGGGAGAGCACAGCACTTCCCTGTGTGGAGTAAACTGGCAACACCATGATTCAGTTCAAATGAGGTAGAGGCTGCTCACCAAATATTTGGAAATGATTGGTTTATGGGAATGTTGTCTTTTAATTTCTATGAAAATTGAAAAATGACAGTTTAAGAACTAAATACTTGAGAATAATGATTCCTGGTGGATAAAACCAATGTTTCAATTGCTTACAAAGCAGCCTGAGCAGTTTCTTTTTATGTTACTCTGTGTTCCATGTTCAAAGGCAAGTTAGCTGCCCATGAATTCAAAGTGCTGAAGATGCAGTAAACGAGGTGGTGTTAGTCAGTTTGACGATCCACTGCTGATACCCTGATAGTGGGAACCAGAGTTTATAGTCAGTTTGTTGTGTGTCTGTTTATAACTTATATGGACAGAATTCAGGTGCCTAGTTCAGGACTCTTCGCATCTTTGCTTTTTTGGACACTTTGCAGCTAGATTGAGAAATGGCACTTCCAAGTCTGAGCTGGAAAAGGGAGAATTCCCTAAATCGTTATGAAGATGAGTCGTTGCCTCCAATGGCCATAAGTGGCTCTTTCTTTATAAGAACATAACTTTTTGAATCCTTTATGAACATTTTAATAATAAAAAAAAATGCCTAAGAACCATAACTTCCATATGGCTATAGCTTGAAACTGTTTCAGAAATTCAATAGCTCACACAGGTCGCTGTATGTTATGATTATATCACAGCTATGGGGAATGTTGCCCCTCAGCTCTGATATAATCACAACATACTTGTCGTGACCTACTGCTTAGCTGAACTGCTGCACTGTCAGCTCAGAGAGTGTTCTGTCCCATGAATCAGTCATTTACGTTTCCTGCATTGATAAGAAGGCTTAATTATCAATAAGTAAACCCTCAAAACTGCAATAACCGAAATGCAAAACAGACGAGCAGTACAAGATGTGAAATGTTGATTAAATACATAATAAGACAGGAGAAGCCTGCTGTAGGTAGACTAAGACTTCATGTCAAATGTTATTTTAAGAATACGTCTTCCCATCAGATTGGTATATTTAAGGTATACTTTATGATTAGATTATGCTTGTGGCTGTGGACAACAATGCTCAAATGTACCCCAGGGACAGTCTCATAATATCACATCATTTAACACATGGTTCAGATGACCACGCCCCTTCTTTTCTGCCTCCATCAAAATGATTTGTTGACCTTCAGTTACACACACATGGTGTAAAACACAGTTTCTCCACATTGTGAACATGTTTGCAAGAGTCACTGTGTACACGTGAGTATTCACAGTGTAGCTAAAGAGGCTGATATGCAGGCTGAACAAAGCTGCAGTGATACAGAGGAGAGGAGGATGAGCAGGGAGGAGGTAGGGAGGATGAGGAGAGTTTGTCCTTCTCGGCTTATCTCGCCACAGAGCGCTGCACCTGCTGCAGTTGCCAGGTTGCAGAGAGGTTTACAAGCGGCACACAGTTGCCATGTTGGAGTGATTTTTAAGAGGAGGAGGTGAGTGGATTTGGAGGGAGCGCAGTGGAAAGAATCCCACTGCCATGTCAGACTCTTCAGAAGTGAAGTGGCTCACTTTGATGTGGGGCAGAAGTCGCCAGGTCGGTGTGTGTTTTAAGCTGGTGAAAGTGGGGAAACATGTGGAGGCAGCTGTTGCCAGGATGGTTAACAGGTACAAAGGTTAATGGAGAACAGGGACAGTTGCCATGTTGGTCTCATTTTGTTAAGGGAGTGAGGTGGACAGGGTAATTTTGGAGATATCGACTTGTTTAAAGCACACTGTGCCTTGACAGGACTGAGAGTTTGCAAAGAAAGCACTGAAAATGTTTGAGTTTCATAGTAGCAAAGGTAAGTGAGGGGGCTTTGCAGAGGCCTAGACTGGGGTGTCTTCATCGCAATGTCAGTTTCATTTGATGACAAGACAGATGACCTGAAGAAAATGACTCCCCTGGTTTCATTATGCATTATCATCAGTCTATAACAGCTATGTGTGCACAGCTGTTAAAATGTTACTTTTGGCCTTGGGCCCAGTTTGCACACTTTGGGAATCTTGGTATTGAAGAATGGCTCGAGTTGTGTGATCTGTAGCCAGATAATAGTCTAAATAAAAACACACAGGGTCTCTACCTGCTCTCCACTGGATTTTAATCTCTTTGGGTTAAAGGTGCGTACATGTCTGTGAGTTACCATGCACACAGATAAAGGGAGGTGTGCACACTTTCTCCAATGTTGTGTTTAAATAATAGCATTTCTACATTTCTAAAAATGCTTTATTTTTCCAATTACTGTGTGACACATAAATAACTCGGCGATGTCATCAACTGCTTCTCCAGTGAGTCTCTTAACCTGCAAATGACTTCACAGTGTTTTACTCATTTTTTAATTTTGTTTTCTTCTATCTAGATATTAAATATTATATATTAAAAATGAAATGGTGATGTCTGCAGATACGAGCTGCAAGGCCAGAAACCTGCATAAGTATAATCATCAGTTTGCCCCTCACAGACAGTCACGTTCCACGCAGTCCTGGTCACATGACCTCACTTGTGCTCATAGAAGTTTATTATGATGGCCTCCAGTTTTTTGCGTATTGTACAACATACCCAGGAGAGCGATGCCTTCAGTGCATTTTTAAAAAACGTAAGGTCTTTCAGGCTTTGCACAACCTGCTCTGTCTGTTATTGGCTAACAAGGGCCACGTCAGGCAGGAAAACCAGGGCACTGTTGACATGGATTTGTAACATTATTGATGATTTTCTTCGATGAGGTGTAACAGCTCAAAAGAATAAAGAAGACAAGTAGAGCCCTGTCAGGTATTAGAAGGAGATTTCTCTTCGGCATGTATGATTGTGGAGTTGATCATTAATTCAGCTCTACTAATGTGTGGTGCATTTGACACTTCAAGTACTTGAAACTGAGTCATTACATTCACAGAAAGTAGTAAGGACTGTGCTGCCAGTTTGCTTTAGCTTGATAATTTTATACAAAGCCAAATGAGGCCAGAGCATCTAAGGAAGCCAATGTTAGCCCGTTCACCACTAATGATATATCCAGTCTTTGAATTAGTGGATCTACATATCCACTCATCTGTTATCAGTCTCAATTTCACATTAATGTCTCCAAGTGAACCTAGTCTGCTTGTTTCCTATCCTCAGTATGCTCCAACATCAGCGTTCATACAATCGTGATTCAAACAGCTTCTTTATAGAAAATATTTATCAAATTTAATAAGAAAAACAGTGCTCTGTTTTTATTCGTGCTCTGCCATTATTTGCAGAGCTCATGAATAAAACAGAAACCATGTGAAATGTTTAAACAAATGAAAATTGATGTCAGAAACATGCCTCAAATTTAAGGCAACAAAAGTGAGAGGTGCTTGAAAAAACAGCTGAAAGAACATTTTGCAATTAATTAGATGAATTAGGAACATGTCAATAATAAGACTGTGTCTAAGAGCATGTTACAGAGGAAATCTTTACAGAGTATCACCAATCTGCAAAAACATAGAATTATCAAAAGTTTCCAAGAACGTGGAAAATCAAAATCAAAAACTGATCGCCAAACCCTCAGACAGCGCTTTAATTCAGTGATGGACATCAGTGCATGGTCTCTTCCAGGGATCACTGTGAACATAAATGCAGGTCAAAGGTCTGTGATGCAAAGGAAAACATGATCCAGAAACGCTGCCATCTTCTCTGGACCAAAGCTCATTGGAAAAGTGGAAAACCATCAAATTCAAAATTATTTATCCAGTTTAATAAAATGTTTCATTGCATTCAACTTTTTTGGAGTTGGGTTGTACTAAACAAATTCAAAGACTCAAATAATGAGGTCAGTGCATGTAATGTATCTGTAAGCCAAAAGCTCAGGCATCAGAGTTCTTTAAACATGTGGTTATCGATGGGTTTTCTACTCTTTGATTGGTCCAATCACCTGCTGCTTGAATCTTCTGTTTGTGACACCAGCCTGGTGAAATCTAGCTTAAAGGGAGGGAGAGGAGAGATGATGCTTGTTTCAGACAGAGGGGTTGATATGTCAGATAAGGGTCGAGGTAAAAAAAGATAAGGAAAAGTTACTCTAGTAGAGTCCAAATACATATAAAGAGAGAAGGAAATGAACAGAAAAATTTCGGACTAAAGGGGGGACAGCTTCGGGTACTGCATTCATCAGTTTCACTGATGCAATGAGAAGTTGCCAGGTTAGATTGATGGAAGGATTTTTAAGCTCAAAGTGAGACGTGGAGAATTGGAGGGGGTATCCGACACGCAGGAGGGTTATTTGGCTCAGGGAGGCATTTGATGATTCAGTGACAGGGAGAAAGTTCAAGCTGAGGACATGTTTTGTCACTCTGACACGAAGCAGGTCATCAGCGTGTCAGAGCAGCGGCACCAGGCAACCACGACGGGGCTGGATGATACACGTGAAACACAGCTGCAACTCTGCAGTGATTTCATGTTCAGCAACATTCATTTTGATTGACCTTTCCACAACTTTGTAGTGCATGGTTATTTTATAATGCATCTTAGCTGTGGAATGATGAGATCTGATTCAATCAATTTTAATCAAATTGAATGTTTCTCTTCAATCAGTAAGAGAAAGACAAATGCTGGAGATGAGCCAAAGTTAAATCAGGCCTATTTGTGTTGTGTTCACTAAAAGTGTTGCTGGCTGATTAGGATGTAGTGATGACCCTTTGTAATGTCAAATGGCTTTAAATACTGTTTTCATGCTTCTTTTGTGTGACAGTTGTGCCCGACCACCACAAGCCATTTGGCTGATACCACACAAAGGAAGCAAAGAGGTTGATGTCTGTGTTTCTGCTTTAATGAAAACCTCAGAGGTTTTTTTATTTTGCTTGTGAAGCGGTAGTAGATTTGCCAGGTCTGATTTCTGTAGCTTATGACCCTGAACAATATTTTGAGCAGCGGTATTAGAGGGACTGAATCGTTATTTGGCTTGAGTCTGTACACCGAGAGAGACTTTTGTTGCCAGATTGACTGCCTGTTTGAAGCAGTATGATGCTATACACTTTGGGTGTTGATGATAGTGCTGCAAGGACTGTTTTTGATGCATGGTGGCAGAGGAGGGGTTTTATTAATGTAGTGTGAAGTTGCCAGGTTGGAGAAACAGATGGAGCCATCAGGTAGAGCGGGGAGTTTGTTTATTTTCGAGATGGCAGAGCGCGTTAAGGTTGTCAGGATAAAGCGAGGTGTGTGAGGTGAAGTAAAAGCTTCTTTCTCTTTGGCCATTCAGATGCTATCAGCTTCAAAAGGAGGTTGTCTCCTCCAGGAACACGATGACAGGTATTCAGACAGCTTGGAGTCAGTTTGTTGTAAGTTTGACCTCAAATATATTTGGAGCCATTTCAGGAAAAAAAGGTGAAAAAAAGGCTCATAAGAGAGAAGCTGTTTAGAGTGGGATAAGTCACCAGGTTTCACAGATCTGAATTTACATTAAAGAAAATTGGGAATTGGTTTTTAGGAATGCCATATGTTGAAAAGTAAGTTAGACTGTTGAAAGTGAGAAAATGACGACTTTATCCTGAATTAAGGTATCTGCACTATTTTAAGATTAGGTTGGATCATTACTGTTAAAGATGGTCAGAGATATGACAATCAATAGACATGTTTGTATCTCTCTGATCAATTTAAGTTATTTTGTTGTGAAGTATTCTGTCATTCATAGCACGTTCAACAGTAAATTAGTATAAACTCACAGCAACTAGAAGTGAGCTTTGTGATCAGAGCTCCGCTGGCCTGACAGGGAAACGAGAGTGAACACCAGCAGAAAGCAATTTCTTTTCATTGTCGCTGGGAAAACGGCTGGCTGAGCCAAACACTGCACAACATCTCGTGCACTTAAGACTTCAGGGCAGAATAGACCAGTTGTTCATAAAAGACAGCTCCTGTCACAAATATTGGAAAATGCCCGCCTTCAGAACACTTACCAGAACCAAGCAGTGCTTTCCACAGGCATGTATTGTTTGGTTCAGATTCAGATTCAGATTCATGAAATAAAGAGCAGAGAGCATCAGTGATGAATGCCAGTGGATAAGATATAATGCCCCATCCCCAGGAAACATCCACAGTTGAAGGCAGGCTTTCTGTGCTGCTCTTGTGGCGTTCTCAGCGGCGCATCTTTAGGACTGTGACATTGCACTAAATCGAATCTAAATTTACTATATTTGTCTTTTTACATTTACTGAAACTTCATCTTCTCTCAGTTGAACCTTTAAATATCCGTACAGTGACAGTCCATGTCGGATGAGGCCTAAGGCTGGGTCTTGTTTTAGCCACATGGTACATCACCATTTTTTTAAATCTGAAGACGTTATAAATCAAGTTGAGTCATATACATTTTGGCATTGCGCATTTCCATGATGATGTTCCAAACATGAAATATTTCCTTTCATTTCTTACAATCAGGTAACTGATGCCACTGCATTTTCTTTTTCTCCTGTGGTGTACAGTTTTCTTTTTGATGTTGTTGTTGTTTTAGGTAAGTTCATCCCTGCATATCACCTTGACTTGTTGTGTAACAAAGATCAATTATATTATTATTTAAAAAGATCCAAATCATGTCAAAAGTCGCCTTAAAGTGCTTTATATTGTAAGTTAAAGACCCTACAAGGAGATGAAGCTGACAACTGAGACCAAAAGCTGATTTTTTTTGTTTCTGTAGGAAGTAACAGCATGTGACATCCTGTTTTCTACTTCTAGAATATTTCTGATAAGTCAAAAACACCTAACAATTATGCAAATGCTGAAAATTATTAGAAAAAACAATCCTTGTTTTGGCTTTGAGTTTTAGACGGTATTCTTCCTTTAATAACTACAAAGTCCTCAGGGTGGGGAAAAGGAGGACAGTGGACAAAGAAGAGTAGCTGCCAAAGTGGGGTGATTCGAGTCGGGGCAGCAGGAAGATGGCTCCCAGCATTATTTCTACAGAAGCGCTGACAGTTCCCAACCAGAAAATGTTCTTAGAAACCTAGACCTTTTCCTGCAGTCACTTATTTAGTCTTTTCCACTTCAGTCTCAGTGGATCTTTGTGGAAACATAAGTGGGCCAAATGAAATGCACAAACTTTCTGAAAGAAAAAGAGCTGTACTTAGTGAACAGGCTACACACTGGGGCTGGGAATCAAAAAATGCTTCCAGCTGAGAAGCATCTGCAAATCTGCCCAATCCACTGGAATTGTATCATTTATTGTCAGTGCCAGCTTCTTTCTGACAGTTTGTTTTTGGTCTTTTGATTTCTAACTGTTCCTCTTTGCTACAGTATACTGTGTTCAAAGGTTTGTTTGGTCAGTGTGTCAATGCTGAAAAGCTGTGAAGGTCCACTTCATCCACACGTAAAATCAATCAGCATCAATAAGGGGAGCAAATACATAGAACCAGGTCAAGTACATTCAAATTCATATATATTCCTACAATGGAGAGGTGAGAAAAAGTGAGACAGATTTACCTTACAAGTGCCTGTTTGGATTTGGCATTTTATAAATAAAATTACACAGAATTGAAGAATTATCCCGCTTGGCTTTATTTGGGCCTCTGTGCTTTACCATAAGAGGTAATACTCTTAAACAGTCGGGCCGTTACCGGTCTGTGAGTCATTTGGTACCGGGCAGCAAGAGTTGAGGCTCGGGTGTGAAATTTATGGTTTTTATCGTTATTTTTTTTTAAATCTTTTTTTCGTTAACTCGGTGTCCCTGGGTCTTTTCTCGTGTGTTATGAATAACTCTTCTTTTTTTGGTACCAGTACTGGTTTTGTTTTGTTGTATTTATCCAGGACACCTTAAAGGCCGATCTGTGAAAATATTGTCGAATATAGACCGTGTCCGTGGCGCAACAAAGGTTGGGGACAACTGGATGATCCAAGTAGCCTTGAAATACAAAAAAAAAAAAGATTTGGAGCAATCAAAGAAACTTTTGTCCTGCAGTACTACCAACTGTCCACTATTGGCTGGCACGATCTAACAATATTTTGCTTGCCCGAGTAGTCGGTCACGTGACTGAAAACTATAGATTCCCAAAATACAACTGAACAGCATGAATGATAAGATCCAATCACACATGGCCTCATAGCTAAAACCCACAAACTGTTGCTTTGTATGTTTTGGTGATAGTATTTGTGTCCTGAGCAGTTTTTAAATCTAAATCTTGTTGGGTTACATGTGTAGTAACCTGTCAAAATCTTTGACCGTGTGCGTCTCTGAGTTTTATGTTGTCTTCTCTCTCCAGTCATTGTCTTTCACAGCTCACTGAGCTCAGCATATTGTTTAGCGGTGCATACTGCCATCTGGTGGTGTTTTCATGCAGTGTACAAAAAACATGACATCGATACAGAATCTGTTTAAAGAAGGAGCATCTGTTTCACTGCCATGGCCGTGATCACATTAAGACAGTGATTAAGATTTTTAAAACTTGCTTGAGGCAGCCACAGTAGCCACACTATGCTTACTGTATAAAACATGGTAGCTGTGTCATCAAACGTGTGCCTTTGTTTTCATTTAAGTCAAACCCTGTGATAGAAAACAGAGCCAAACTCAGTATCATCATGTTGCCTCTAAAACATGATATTCCCCTTAGAAAATCTTGATTGTTTCCGGATTTAAGGTTTAATCAGACCACTGATTGGTAAAAGATGACTTCCTTCTGTGCTGCTGATTGCATAAACAACAATGAAAGTAAATGTGTGAAGCAGAGAACCTGTTTTTTCTTCTTTGCTCCGTTTTTTTTATGTGGTTTGGAGAAAATAACTCAGGCAGGAGCCATCTGTTGGTAATTGTGTCTTTAAAGTGTCTCAGAATAATAACATGTAACTCTTGGGACACATTACAGTGCTTACATGTATAGCACAAAGCAGCTAAGAGTAAAGGTTAAAGGGAACTGATCACCTTCTCAAATGTAAACATTAATATGATGGTCCAGATAAGTGGAGTCACACAGTTGATGTTGCTGAACCCGTGGTTAATCTTATACAGAAAGTGTATAAACCAGTGAAAATCTTTGATATCTTTTTATGAGCATGGAGATTTCCCATCTGTAGATGTTGACCAGTTAGGCTGTGGTTGGATAATCCTGCCTTTATAAAGCCATTACTGGGGCAAATATATAAAAACTGGGATATATCCACGCTCAAACCCTTTAGTGGAACATAATAATGGAGACACGAGTCACCATTTTTAGCTGATATGCCATATGAACAGTGACATGCAACAGTTTTTACAAAATGTAGCCACGCCCATGACTCGTTTGATGTGGTGCTAATTTTTTTCGAGCCAAATTTGATTACAAGTTCAGAAAATCCAAACGTAATTGTGCCATCGCCATTAGGGTTGACCGAGTCCATGGTTCTGCAAATGTGTACGCAGGCAGTCCGTCCCTCCTGCTGTCAAATAATTCTAAGCGAGCCTGAAAGAGTACTGATAACTGATAACACTTTTCTCCTTAAACAATCAGCACAACTGTGAGACCAGTAACTTCTTGGTTGAATCAGAGGATAACGGCTAAACCGACTGAACCAACTGAACCTGAGAGTGCAGCCCTAATGATCAGACATGTTTGGTACATCAGGTGGTGGGGACGTCCCCAGATGTTTAAAATCAGTATTAAATATACCACAGCAGTTTTGGGGGATTCTCAGCTGGCACGAGGTTCAATTTTAAGTAGTTTTGAATACAAACAAATGTTGAACACTAAATGAAATTGTATATAATATGCAGAGTCAATGCTGGGGTCAGATTTAATAATAATAATGGATACTTTATTGATCCCCATGGGGAAATTACTTGTTTTTCTCTGCATTTGACCCATTCACTCAGTGAAGCAGTGGGCAGCCCACTAAGCAGGCGCCCGGGGAGCAGTGTGTAGGGACGGTACCTTGCTCAGGGGTACCTCAGGGTAGCCGTTAAGTGGATTCGAACCGCCGACCTTCCGATCATGGGGTGACCACTTTACCTACTGAGCTATCCCTGCCCCTAATGACCCCTAAATTGGTAATGCTATTAGCCTTCAACCATAAGTCTTTCTTGTGAGTGAGTCAGACCCTGTCATTGGCTAAGGCTTTGGCAGACCACCTTAGCATGATGCTGACACTGGGTTTCATTACTTTTAGAAGTTAGATGATGAAAGACATCTTTCCAAAACATGACTTGTTTGTAGCCGAAGTGAAATGTTTGTAATTGAGCACTGACTGATTAATAAGCAGTCAAAATGAGCTCCATCACTGTGTCACTGATAAGATAAGAAGCCCAATGGCACCAGCCACCTCCTGTTCCACCCTCCATCTGTTCAACTTTTAACTTCTTCTCTCCTTCTGATCTTTCTGTGCAGGCAAACTTGGCAGACTTTGACGGGCAGGTGACTGAGCCAATGATAGACTTACAGGACTTTTAACGAGCGCCTGCTGGGTCCTCCAGTCCGATTTACGAGGGCGTGTGCACCACACGGATGAGCCCGTGAACCCGGATGAGCACCATCGCTGCGATAAACCCTGTAAGAAGAGGACGGCCCCCCTCCCTGGTAAAGAGTTAAGCTGCTGCTCAGTGTGACACTGCTGGCACTGACTGTGGTTGCCTTTAATTTAGTTTACATAATTACATTTAACTCTATTGTCTTAAAGTAATCCAGTCATATGAAACTGACAGCTACTCTACATCAGCACACACCTACAGGAAAAACACTCAGTTATATAAACTCTGTCCTTTTTTCTGACGACATGGAATGAAATGGTATGAAAACACGACCTACATGGTTTTGAATGAGGGTGGACATTTAAAATTCAGGACAGTGAGACGTTTCTGGAGGAGAGGCAGGCTGCAGATTTACATTATCTATAAAAATGTAAGTATTCCAACTTTTTTTCTTCTCATGCAGCTTTCTTTGTGATTAAAAAGAAGGACAGCTTTGTGTTTATTTCAGTCCCAGGTCAGAATCTCTGTATTCTCCTCAATAAATTCATGCATTCTCAGAATTTGTACACAGCAAAATCTCCAGTGTTAAATTAACACTGGAGAGTGTCTATATGGGTCCACACCTCTGAGTGTTAAATGAACACTTTTGACAGTGTTATATGTTTAAAAGTAACCTAGTCAGTTTTGAAGATTAACAATGGCTAACACTGAGCAGTGCTGATTTTCTAACACTGGAAAATAACTCAAAATGTTAGAAATATTAGAAATTAGAAATAACACAAAAATGACCTCATATTGAACACCTCGGAGACGAAGGAAATGATAGTAGATTTGCAATGATTCAGGCCTCCCCGCCATCCTGTGAAAGTGGGGTGGACAAAGAGGTAGTAACAAAATATAAATATCTAGGCTTACACCTAGATAGCAAACTAGATTGGTCCTCAATACAGACAAGCTATGCTAAAAGGGGCACAGTTAGGTCAAGTTTATTTATATAGCACATTTCCAAACAGTCCACAGCTCCACAAAGTGCTTAACAATGCAAAATGCCTCTAAAGCAAATAAATGTAAAACAATGATGCAGTAAAATATAGAAAAAAATAAATAAGTCAATAAAAACAACTAAAAGAACAACTAAGGCTGTTAAAACCAAAATGTTAATGTTAAGTGTGTTAAATGCCAGACCATAAAAATGTGTCTTCAGTAACGATTTAAAATGTGTTTGTGCAGATGCAATATTTAGGGGAAGACTATTCCAAAGTCTGGGACCTGCCACAGAGAAGGCTCTGTCGCCACATGGAATGGATAACATTAGTTTTGAACTGGACCTCGTGGTTTTCTCTGGAGCACAAATAAATAGGAGCTCTGACCAGTAAGAAGGAGCTCAGCTGTTAAGTGCCTTTAAAACAAAAAGTAAGAGTTTAAATTGGATCCTGTAAGTTGCTTCTTTTTGTTAAGAAAACTGAGATTTCTTGTGCTGTTCTATGCTGCAGTCTGCTGGGGAGGAAGAATCAGAAACAAGGATGCAAGGAGACTGAACAAACTAGTGAGGAAAGCTGGCTCTGTAACTGGAGCCTGACTGGACACACTGGGGGAGGTGGCTGAAAGATGCACAATAAAGATGTTGGAAGCCATCCGGAACAGCTTTGGTGACCTACTTTATAACATCCTTACAGAACAAAAAAACAAAAAACCTACCTCTCCATTGCATAATGCAGAGATACAGAAAATCATTCGCACCCACAGCCATCAGGCTTTTCAAGTCTCATTCAAATAGCAGGTGAGCTAAGTCAGACATGAATTTCTCTCTGGGATCAATGAAGTTATTCTTATTCATATTTACATTGACAAACAGTGCAGTCCCTCCACATTTCTGTGAATCGGAAAACTCCTGAAACCAGGTGCAGTGTGAGTGTCTCTGACTATCGCCTCCAGAGCAATAATGATAATGAGGACGAGCTTTGTGAATTCATTAAAATTGAACCATGTGAGCAGAGCTGATGTTAACGCTCTCTGCACGTTAGCAACGTAAAATACTGGAGTGAGAGACTCAGTGATCCGTACTGTAGAAGCTGTACTGGAAGCAAAAGGTGCTCAACATGATGGCAATGAAACTGGCTGCATTTAAACCATGCAAACCATCAGATTTTTTAAAGAACTCAGAACTTGATGGGCTTCACGCTCACACCTCCTACTGAGTTGCTGAGCAGTTTGCTTCTTTTGGATGTTGCAGAAAATCTGTTGGAAATATGTGATTGTGTCTGAGAGTCTAGTGTTTGTGGACATATGTTGTGTGTTAGGAATAAGAAACTACGATACTGGCATTTAAGCTGGAACTGTACTAATAACTCATATCTGCTTGTGGAAGAAAGAATAGCCCACAGAGAATAATAAAGAATAAAGTTATGGCTTGCTGGAGAGTTTAACTCTGAGACTGCTGTAGTAAAGCGTCTTCTATCCACTGCTACATTTGCATATTTCACTTTGTCGTATTCTAAAAATAATGGAGCCGAGCGTTGTTACTGATTTCAGTGCTGCAGAAGTCATTTGTTCACTTATTGTGTGCAGTTATTTTTGTGTTATTCCAATAAGGATTGATTTTAACTATGAAATGAAATGATAACAGGAGTTGCAAAGTCGTGCAATATTAACAGGATGAAAAGTTGAGTTACCGTTGCCGTTCTCGCTGTTTCCTTTTCAGCTGAAGTTTCTACCCACTAGAGAATGTGAAAATCAATGAAACGGTGCAGACACAAACCCGCTGTATGTTACCTTGACATCAAACATGACATCAGACAGTTTACTCCACTGGGTTAAAAAAGGAGGTAGATAAATGAGTTTTATGC
Source organism: Maylandia zebra (assembly GCF_041146795.1). NCBI lineage: Eukaryota > Metazoa > Chordata > Actinopteri > Cichliformes > Cichlidae > Maylandia > Maylandia zebra. The sequence goes on along the minus strand of NC_135180.1, from coordinate 37,432,617 downwards.
ACCGGATGACAGTCCTGCTTTCCTGCAAGATGCATTTAAAACGGTTTAAAAGACTCAAAAAAATAATCCAGTTCTTTTTTTAAAAGCAGAAAACAAGATTTAAAAGTCATTTTTAAAGGTTAACGCTCATCAATCTGTGGCAAGTTGCAATGAGTTCAGCAGCCCGAGGGTGACCGCACTGAAGGGAATTACACAAACTGGTAATAGAAGAAAACATTACAAAGAGTTCGCAATTAAAGTGCGTGTGTGTTTGTGCGAGAGCGTGGTGCAGAGAAACACTGACTTAGGGTAATGCAGCCTTAATAGCCACATTAGTTTCTTGCTCCGGCTGAATCGTTTGAAGCAACTTGGACAAGCAAATAGGTCCATTAGGTAGCTATAGATCTCATAACACACGCTGAAATGGGCCCCTGAGTACAGTAAACCTGCATTCACCTGCACACTTCACTTCTTCTGTTCTCACAAAATGCAAGATGCACAACAATGTGCAGATGCAGTTTGTCTCTCTGATTAATTAACACACACAAACACGCACACAGAGTCGCATCTTTTTTCCCACTGCCACTCCGCGTGTCATTGAAGGCTTTTCTATCACAACTAATTTGCTGCTGCCGCATTCACTGCTGCAGTGACAGGACTTTCCTAATGAGACAGAGTGCTCACAGTAATGGCAGGTGTGGACCTTGAATCAGAATTACAGTAATGAGATGAGCAGGCCTAATGGTCACAAGCAGAATAATAAGAAGTACAGACACAGGATGAGAGCAGCAATAATGAGAGTGAAGGCTGTGAGACGAGTCGGGAAAACAACAGAGCCACGGCAGGAGAAGGTGGCTGCTGTTGTTTTTGGGGACGTCATCTCAAGATTTTACACATCTGAAGGTTTCTTTACTGAATATTCAGCTCTGTCTGATTAAGTAACGTGAAAAAAAAGTTTTGAAGTTTAAGTTTAGTCATGAAAGCGTGGCCTACATACTGAAGAGGCTTCCCTCTCCACCTCTCACTTGTTTGTGCTGTTGAGTTCTGCTGTGTGACAAGATAACGGACTCATAAATAGTCATCATTAGCAGTGAAGCTTCCGTGTTTGAGCTGATACCTGCAGAGCAGTTTGCGCTCAGTTACCATGTGAATGCAACAGTTTGGCATTAGTGTGACAGCAAAAGTTTTTCTTAAATCATTACTATAGTTATTTCCCACCATTATGCAAATTCCCCTCGGTGCTGGAATGAGCTGCAGACTGCAGAATCCCTCATTAGCTTCATATGCTAGTCTCATCACGTGCTGTCTGACTAAACAGGTTTGTGAATGCGTGTTGCTGGTTACACATCCCTGAGGTTGTGGTCTTAATGGTCCAGTGTGTGGAAATGGGGCAATGGCATTTAACTCGTTTTCGTTTATGGGCAGATGTATCCCAGTTTGGGCTCGGAACAGGAAACTCAACAATCTTTTGCCATTTTCAGTGCAAAATTTTAGCATTCTGTGCAACCCAATATTACAGCAAAGCATATAATAGACCCACTGGTCCATCATGTGGGTGTCATGCTTTACCTCCCATAAGCGTGAAATGTTTAAGTTGCAGCAGAGAGCTACAGTGAATTAAAACCAACAAGTCGTTATTGACCCTTTATGCCAGGTAAGGTTAAGCTAGATTGCTGATCTGTATTGGGGAATGTTTCTTTGAAAGCTAAGGAGCTTGGAAAGAAAAGCGTCTGGACTTCTTTAAGTTGCTTGAAGACGTTTCACCTCTCATCCGAGAAGCTTCTTCAGTTCTAAGGTCAAATGGTGGAGAGTCCCAGATTTAAACCCAGTGGGAGTTTCCCCCCAAAAGAGGGACAAAAGCTGGCTTTCTTTGAAAGCCCATTGCTGTTTTTATGTTGGCTTTGAATTATCGCCCTCTGCTGGTACTGCAAGGCACTTCAAGCCTAGGAGAGACTTCCACAAGATGGACCAGCAGGTCTGTTACGCGCTTTGCTGTGATACTGGGTTGACCTGCAATGTCCGCAACTGTTCGCCATGGTCAGGTGTTAACCTTGTCTAATCCCACTGTGGTATGACAAACCTTCAGGGGTTACATAAAGTAAAAGTCCAACCATTATACTGTTGTTTTATTCAGTTTTCACATACATCTGCGAGCCCAGGCTCAGAAATGAAAAACTGTAAAATCAAGAAAGCCCTAAATTTTCCATGTCGTGTAGAAGAATGGGGACTCGTCATGCTAGAATCCCACCAGAAGAAAATTTAAAGCTTTTAAACAGGTGCTAGAAATGTTTTATTTCAGCCTAAACTCGATCTTCTCCTAAACCAACCAACAGTTCGACTAAAGAGCACTGGTTTAAAAATACAGACTTTAAGAAAAAAGTGAGCAAAAAATGGTAAAGCTGAGTAAATGAGAATGAAACAAAGGCTACAGTGGCAATAACAACATTTGTTTGAACTTCCTGCCTTTAAAGATGCTGTTTAATGGTTTTAAAGGCCACTGTAGGTCACAACGTGTACTCAGCAGTGTCATCTGCACAATGTCACAAAAGTTTACACATTGCCCTTATTAATATTATTAACATGTAAGATTTATGAAGCTGTGCACAAGTTATAACATATTAATATTAAAAATGCATTAATGGAGGCGTAAGCGTGTTGACAAAGAGAAATACAAGGAGTATGACAACAGAGCCTTGACATTTGTAAATGGCCTGCATTTGTATAGCGCTTTTCTAGTCCCTAAGGACCCCAAAGCGCTTCACACTACATTCAGTCATTCACCCATTCACACACACATTCACACACTGGCGATGGCAAGCTACATTGTAGCCACAGCTGCCCTGGGGCGCACTGACAGAGGCGTTTTCTGATGCGTCACAGAGGCTCAAAGATCAGAGAATTGTGTTTGAGACGAGAGGTTGTTCGTTTCTGCTAGTCATTACCATTGCTTGAGCCCAAGACCAAACTCTTGAACCTGCTCGGTGGCCAACAGGCTGCACTGCGGTTTTAGAGGAAGTCCTACAGATACGACTGTCTCATGGACAATTTAAATGGAACAGAGAAAAAGTAAAGTTGTTGAGATTTGTTTGCCCAAACTAGCATTTCTTGCTGATATGTTGGTTGCTATTAATTAAGCACTTGTATGATGTGTTGGTGTTGTCTGCACACCACACCAGGACAGTCATTAGGAAACCCACCAATTCGACCTGCGACTCAGACAGAGGTTGCAGTTTGAAATGCCCTCGCAGCAGAAAGAGCAGCTTTGGGAGTTTGGCTGTAATGGGCCTGTAACTACCACGGCCACAATTGCAATGATAAAGTGGTCACACTCAAACTTGAGGCTACTGCAGTCTCCGTAGAGCTGAAATTACTGAGGTCTGGTTATACAAGATTCATATCCCAATATACTTAATGATGATGCATGATATAAATCTCAGTATCCTCTGTGAAAAGAAAAGTTCAGAGGCTGCTGCGTCAGTTTTACGAAACATAGTTAAACCGTTGTCCATCTTTCTTTGTGCAGTTTAAAATGATTCCAGGTTCATAATTATGAGAACTGCTTCACTGGGTCAACTGTTTTCACTCATCTGGGGATATCTCAGCTTCTTTGCTGTGGAGTTGGATGCGGTTCTGGTCAAACGTCATCGTTTTCCATACATTGTCGTTATCACACCGCGGCCTGCGTATCACATTCATACATAAACAGTAATGGATGTGTCTGGAGTAATGTGGGGTTCATGTTGACCAAGAGTGCTTCGACTATAGCGATCTACCAATGAATAAAAAGCTGGTACTGCCCGCCGTGTTACGGACACAAACTGCAGCACGATGGATTTCAGGCAGATATCCTTCAATTAGGTGGAGGCCATGCAATAATTATATTTACATCTTCACTCCTTTACCTGTTAAGGAAGTGAAGCTTTTATACTCCAGACTCAGTTATATTAAAAAAAATGCCATCTTATCAAACTCAGAATGAGTTATGAGAGAAGAGTGGAGAGCTACAAACGTGCAAAATTGTTAATATTTAAATGTTTTGATCATAATTCAGTACTGAAGCACAACCAGTTATCAAAAGTCACGCCGTGCTTCCTTTGAATGCTGAATATTTCTTTGCAGTGATAAGCTTTTTTTAGCCTCCGTCCCCTCAGCTTTTCTATAAAATAATGCAAACAATTTATTTTATAGAAACTTTTAGTACATCACTGCTGCATCAAGGTACCTAAAGTCCAGCCATTCAGATGCTGTAAATATAAAGAAGACTGGGAAAAGGGCTGTCCGCTCCCTGGAGCTGTCTGGCCAAAGCTCCATGAATACTGAGCTTGCGAAGAGTTTCAGGCAAATGCCATAAATATACCCATAAATGTAAACATACTGTTGCTGCTGTTGAACTTTGAAAACACTTTTGGAAGCAGAATAGCTCTTAATGTGTGTGGCGCTCCCTCTTCCCTTCGCTGTAAACTCAAGGTCAACAGACATATTACAGTCCTGACAGGAGCGGTGGACTCAGCCAAGGGACCGAGGACACATCCGGCTGCCGACAGGCTGCTTGGCCTTACTGGCTCCCTCTCTGTGTCGCTTTATAACTTTATTGATCTGGACAAAGCAGTGGAGCAGACAGGCCTATTACAGTGCACCCTGTATACCGCTGTGTTTCTTTCATGGTCATTCAGTGGAAGAGGTGCAGCAACGCCTCTACAGTGATGGGCACAGAGGAGCAAAATGAGGTTTTATTCTCAACAAAATTATATGTATATTGAGAAATAATGCAGAAAAAATCTAATCTAGCAGAGAAGAAGTAATCACAGTGCTATAGTTTCTGGATTCTGTCATTTGAGGGCTGAGCGTTAGCGTTTTGGATGCCATTGTTAGTGTGTGGAGTCAGAGTGAGCTCATAAGCTTATATTAGAAAGCTTGGTTAACACGCTGCATTCAGAAACACATTCCTGCTAATAAGTGCTCAGTAACACACTGATAAAATGCTGCAAAATCACCAAAGATGAAGCATAACGTTTGTGTTTGTACAATTAACCACAGGACAAGCCAAATTATTTATTAGCTTTTATTAAATTTGGTTAAAAAAAATCAGCGGTCGACTCAGATGGAGCTGAGATCTAGCAGGTAGCCTTTGGCTCAAGCTGCCTGTATCAATCAAAGAAGCCACGCCCCTGACAACCGGTATCCTGGTGGATGAGATACAAAAACAAACAGTTCATGTGAAAATGTAAAATATCCATAAAGGTGTTTTTTTTTTTAGATGTACCTCTCAACATTTATCTCTTCTGTAAAGCTGGCCAGTTTAAAACACCTTTTAAATGTGTGCTCGTTACTTCTGTTTCACCTCTGATATTTGAATCAGTAATCCGACACGCTGGCACTTCTAAATGTGAGCACAATTAACATTAAAGTCCCTGCTCTTTTCTGACTTGTCATATTATTTAATGTCAGCAGCTTCAAGGCTTTGGCTGTGCATTTCCTGCTGGCTGTGCAAAAAAAACTTTGGCTACGAGTTGGACTGTCAAACAAAGCTACGGTTTGTCAATTATAATGGTGCTTCTTCAGCAATAACACACATCCACTTTTGATGATAGAGTAGCAAATAAAATGCCTCGAATGGGCTCTACCTCTCCTCCGCACATCACCCCACCCCCACCCACAACCCTTCATCTTCTCCGGAGGTGTTGTTAGCAAAGAGCAGGCGCGCAGGAGGCTGAGTGAGCATCCACATTTTACAGCCGTGTGAGAACTTTGAAGAATTCCTGATGCTCTTGCACAGCAAGACTGTGAACCCAAAATGTTGCACAAATGATGTTATGATGATGGAGTTTATTTCTAAAGGCACAAGGCTCATTGGTGTTATTATTCAATAGTTGTGCTGAGTCAGCAGTTGTTTTAGTTTTGTTTGGGGAAATCAGGGGAATATGTGCTTACGGATGCTGTTATTATTTTAGCCCTTCAGACCCCCACAGGCAATCGAGGATTTAAGACTAGATACTATTTTAGTCCAACATTTCAAAGTAGACGTCTGGTGCAACAACATCTGGATGGATGGACAGAAGACACTTTTAAGAACTCCAGTTCCATAGATCTGTATGTAGTTGAATTTAGGTGACCAGAACTGACGGTAGTTCAAATCTTAATTCCAGAGGCTGTTCCTCTGTCCTCCACAGTGTGGGCATCATATCTTCCCTGCAGAGTGACTTGGGGCATTGCCTGGAGTTTATGGTTTATGCTGGAGTTCCATGTGAACTCCAAGTGAACCAAAATGCGTCACGTAAGAATGTTCAGTCATTCGTTTGCCAGGAAGAAGGTGTTCTGCACTATTGGAGAACATGAAGAATTTATGTTCATTTCACAGCTAGTATGTAGCCCGTATAGATTTTTGCACATCTGTAGTACCTCGTTGAATCCCAAAATACAAAGCATATGTTTTTAGCTAAAACTTGGAATGTACCCCTGGTGTTGGTTCAGATGGAGGTTGGATCACATTCCCATCATTCCCATCAACCACTCTGGAGTTCATTTGGAACTGCACTGAGACCTTGTTTTGGTCTGTACCCGAGTGCGATCACTGTGTGCACCAGAGAACCACACCAAGGGGAAAATGAGCCAGAGTTCAGTTAAAAAAAAACAACTAGCAGTTAAGAAAACACAATGAGCACTTTGAATACATTTCTGATAGCTGCTGCTGCTTTCTTCTGCGATGTTTTGTGGCTTTGACTTGTTTTGTTTGTGTTTTTTGTTTAGCTGGCTCTGTTTAAGGTTTCACTCCAGTTCCACACCAAACTGGGTAAGCTATAACTGGCTTGACGTTGTGCCACAAAACCAGAAACGGTCAAACCCAAACTCCATTTCTTGTTCAGCTTCACGTTTCTGTGTTAGTTTCATCACTTTCATCAGTTTGTTCATTCTATTCGTAAACCTATGTTACATTTCAGAGTGTGTCGGCCTTCTCTGTGTCTGTGTCAAGTTTTCATGTTCTTCTTGTGCATCCATGAATTTCCTTCAGGTACCCCGCTCTGCCCAGAGACCAAAGGCATGTATGTTAGGTTTGTTAGTGATTCATTGCCAAAGCAAGAAACCCTTCACTACCTTTTAGGTACTTCTGAACCTAAAGACGAAACCTCTCAGGAGAAAATATACTGGATGGGGCAACAAGATGTAAGGCACCATCAGTACAAAGAGATCCCGGCATGCTCGCTGGGCGGGACTTTTTTCACAAATCCGAATGCCCATTTTTCGATTATTATATTTCTGTAACATCGCAGGTTCGTCATACCTATCTCGATACTTCATCCATTAGTTTGTGCTCTATTTTTAGTATTTATTTAGTATTATTTAACATTTTCATGTTTTTATTTCTGTGTTTCATTTTCAATATCTGCCTTCTAATTTCTGTTTCTTATTTGCATGCAATTGTTTTGTCTCACTGCGGTATCAGTCCCATAAAACATCACACTCTTATTATTTCAAAGCATTTCTTCACAGTGGCTGATTTATTGCGGAGGTATCAGAGCTGCTCAAACAGTGGATAAGCTTTGTGTAGCTTCTGTTTGGTTCCCACCTCCTCGTTGTTTAGTTTGTTAGAGATAATCATGTTTATTTCAAGGTTTTTTCACACTGTTCTCAATTAAAAAGAGTCTCAGTTTCTCAGTGTGGTTAATATTTTCTTTATCTTTCACTCAAAGCATTCATTGTCAAATATGAATTCGTGGCAGCAGAGATGATAATTCTAACAGCACATTCATGGGTGTGTTTACTGTATGTCATTATGTGATGGCATGCCCGCTTTTCACCGATGAGAGAAACACTTCCATAATTCTTTTCCCTGGTATTTTCTATTATCATTTAATTGGCAGCGGTGCGCAGACACACAATCATACTGAGTTCAGTATTGAACAGCAGTCCCAACGACACAGTGCGCCTTCATAGTTTTTCTCTGTCTGTTCAAGAAACCGTAAATAACCAATCAAATTGAGAGCTTTTCAAATTCTTTTCATCAGCTGAATGACCACTGGAGTGACAAGTCAAATAGTACACTGATGAAACACGCACATACTGTAAATTTACAGACAATACACTGTTTTCAATTCACAAGGTTAATTATTCCTGATTAAAGAGAGTTCAGCTAAGCTGTCTCAGAGGCAGACACTGGTAACACTGGTGAGACCACCGGTGAAAAAAAAGGGGAAAAGAAAAGAGTGGAAAGCTGTTTATGAAAGGTGTTTCTTAGGCGGGAAACCCTTGCAACTCAAAAGGTGCTGTTCTGGTGAGCCCCAAAGGGCTTTCTGAGCCTCCTGCATGGAGTATTTCTCTGCAATCACAAACTCTGTGTAAACAATCTTGGTATCAAAATAAAGCTAACAGATTTCATCAGAGGTTTAAATACTGCAGCAGTTGTTACTGTGTCAAAGTTACTGAGGCTAGAACACAGATAGTCAGTAATCAACATTTAAACATCATCTGTGCCAAGATTTATGATTCCATGGTGGTCTTCTTTTGTGGCTGGTTCACTGGATTTTGGTCGGAGCGTGTTGAAACTTGGAGTTTGGGGATCTGTGAGAGCCCAGCTAGCTAACCAGGCTTTGGTTCCCTTTTTACATGAAGTCGGGAGAGTTCGTGGCTCTGTTGTGTGTGTTTAGAAGACTTTTGCACAATTACGTAACTGCTCTTTTAATCATTGCTTGTTCTCACTGTGTTTGGTTGTTGTAGAAATGGTTTATATGAGCGTTTAGATTCTAAGGTTTCTGTGGATACCCCACATGTCAATATTTGCGTAAAAAACTTCATGCCACGGAGGGTTGCATACCTCTCAAGAGGTTTGACTAGTATTAAAATGATGCCTGCAAGCCACTCTGCAACCCAATTCCAGCTCTAAGTTTCCATTTAGTTTCTGTGTCTTTTATTAAACTTAACTGGAGAAGTTGTTTCTTTTCTGCCAGGTTTACATTTCCTTAAGGTCTATTTTCTGTTCTATTCAGTTTTCTCTCTGTGCACCCAGTGAGTAGGTGAAATTATTTTGGTTCACCACTGAAACACCAACTGAGCTCTGGTCGTCTTACACTATATAAACATGACAGGTTTTATAGTTAGCTTCTCAGCTAATTCGTTCACGCAACTAGAATCTGTGGTCGTCTTAGCATCCCTGGATTTGCACGCTGCAATGAAAGCTCAGAGAAATTTGGTTCTAATGTGGGATCTCAGTCCTAATCTTACGAATTAGTGAGGATAACTTAATAATGGCAAAAATCTTAACCTAGTTTTGTGGCTGTCTCCCACTGTTTGTCGACTCTGCTGCAGCGGGATGTGTGCTGTAAATGTCAGAGCAATTTTTCATTCTTCATCTGTGCCAAAATGAATTCCTGAGGCCTGACTGTTTGGCAGTAACAGCAGCCTGATCTGCTGCTTGGCTTTGCTTTTGTGTGCTAATGCCCCCCTGAGGAGCCCCAGCAGGTCTGTGTGTGGTGGCTCAGTGAATGTGAATGTCATGGTAATTTTACACTTTATCCCTAAAAGGATGGAGTTATATACTTCGCCTATCTATATCTGCTGAGATTTCATCAGACAGTGGTTCATCTGTGCACATTTCTTTTGTACGTCCTGACCAGAAGAATGTGATCTGGCTTTTTTCAGTTATTCTTCCTGAGAGAGAATTTCTACATCTGTCCTACTCTAAGACACTCAGGAGAATCTCACATGGATTGTACCACATGCTGGTTGTATATTGATAAAAACATTTAATATTTTGGTTTGAATAATGTAACTTGATAAAAATATAATCCAGACTCAGAGTCAGAAGTGTCAGCATGTTTTAAACTAAACAAGTTGCATGAAAATGAAGCCGATGTGGATAAAACTGCAGTTCCTCTGGATGCCACCTGAGGCTGGCTTCAAAAGTGAGTCGTCCCCACAGCCCTGTTAAAATGCCTCAAACTTTAATGCATTAAAACGTATTTATATGTTTTGGTGTATTGATGGTCAGGCTTTAAGTTATGAAACAGTCCAGAAAGAAACCCAGTGCCAAACACAGCAGGCAGGATAAAAGTTCACTAAATCTTCAGTCCAGCTCATATATGATCATGTAATGAAAACAACGGGAATACAACGAAACAGAACTTGAAGAAAGACTTAAAACAGTTTAAAGACGAGTGTCAGGGAGAGCAGTGGAGAATATGAATCCTGTAATTAAGTGTACAGACTGTTCTCATCCATGCTGTGTGTCTCAGTTAGGCCCACATCACTCAACCAAGCAAAGCCATCTTTACAAAATCTGTAGAAATAGGAATTGAATGTGTTACGTTGCTCTGAAAGGGTCCAGGCGATTAGGAAAAGTAACAAAAAGTGTCTGGGTCAGAAAAACGAGACAGAGAGGCAAAATGGTTAAATTAAAGAGTTTTATTAAAGTTTCTATTAATAACTCAACTAAAAGAGACGGACAAGCTGCTATCACCATTTAAAGAAACAAAACAAAACAAGCGTTGGTCAGTAAACTGAAAAGTAACTAAAAAGGATTCGTTGCCAAACACTCGCCCACACAGGCCCTAACCCAGCCAGGGCCGTGACAAATGTAACAAATCTCCAAATGTAACAAATCTCCAAATGTAACAAATCTCCAAATGTAACAAATCTCCAAATGTAAATGCAAATCTTTTAAGCAATATGCTTTCTCGACATCTGCTGATGACACAGGAAACCTCCAAAACCCCCTTGTTGCCCCTGAACGAGTTTTGAGTTCTGCTTGTAATGATGCTTATATTTGAATATGTGAAGTCCGAGTACTGGCCAGTGAACCCTCTGATGTCTAAATTATAATTCCTGAGAAGTAGCCATCACCCTAACCCCTAATTTCCTACATTTTGGAGAAAATTAAATGCTAAATGAGCAGTGACAGGGCTCTGTAAGTTGTTGCTAAACCCTCCTTTAGTTACACTGCAGTGGGCCTGGGCTGCTGGAGGCTTCCCCAGTGAGGTGAAATGAACGCAATTACTGAAAAAATGTTTATTTGGAAAAAAGCGATTAGTTGTAATTTGTCAACAGTCAGCAGAAATTTAAAATGATTTAAAAGCTGATAAATCTCCAAACATTGATTGTGTTCATCTGGACGTAGCGTTTTCAGTGGGAGGAACATTTCCTCACTCATCCAGAGGACTTCTTCACCCTCAGCTACCTGCAGCTTCAACCATCCTTTTTAAAACAAAACGTTTGCACAATGACTGAAACTAGCACCACTGACAAACAATGTGCTGCGAGGTCACTTCCTTTATCATTAACCATCAACTAATTTGGGGGTTTTCTTACCTGGATGATTGAGCATGCATCAAGACAAAAGCTGCAGCGGTTAAATCCAAGCAGGGCTGGGCTACATGAACAGTCTGCGTGGAGCGTAGAGAGGAATCCATTTTCTGAAACGTAATCTCAAGACCACCAGCTGCCAATGCTTTAGCTTTTTATTGGCATGTTCTAATTTATCTGCACTCATGGGAAGCCTTGGCACAGATATCAACTGCATGTTATCAGGATAACCGTACGTTTCACTAGAGGCCAAGAAAGAAAAAAGGTTCCTCTTGATAACTGATGGATTCCAGATAGTTGTTAAATTATCTATTATCCACAGCTGCTTTGATACTGATTAATAACTTCTGCAAAATGTATTAAATTGGGGCAGTCAGAGTCTGATATGCAGTCTTCAGTTTCAGAATGCCTGTGATGTAAGGAGCCTCACTTCACTGTTTGCTGTCATTAAATCACCATAAAGCATGCAGGAACTCTTTGAGGCACTCTTCGTATTAGCTCTTCGTATTAGCTGATGGTTGAAATGTCCCCTAAAGATGTGCATGTTTGTAAAACTAAAACAATTGTTGGTGGTCACAATGTTATCACCATTTTGTCAGTAAGCACACTTCACCTGTTGGTGGGTGTTTTTCACTCACTGGTTGCTCTTTTTTCCCTCGTGCGCAGCTTCACAGCATGTTTGAGCTTCCAGTGGCTCTTATTTGTTTTCCAAGCTTTTTGGTTTCAGATTCGGACACCACATTTATTTGTTAAAAAGCTCCAGTCGCATTTTCACGTTTGCATTCTGCACTTCACAAACCTCACTCCTACTCACTTTCCTCAGTTCGCTCCTGTGTGCAGTGGTTCTTGATGAATGAGAGGCGTTTTCCAACTGTTGAGCTTAAGACTGCTTCACTGTGCTGAACACTGATATGAGGTCGCGGGTGTGAGCTCGTGGTGGCTTTACACTTTGGTGGTCGTACAGTGACAGGGATAATTTGCCACAGTGGGATCTGATTTCCACAGTGATCACAGAAAATATTGTTGGACAGCTTAATTAGTTTCATTCAGCTTCACGCTGATAACATTCCAGAGGTTTGCTAATTCAAATGAGGGTCAGATTTTCTCATTTTCATTTTTTTCTGTTCTTTTTTTCCTGTATGAAACCAGAAAAACAAGCGAAAGAAATGGAATGAAAGTGTGTGAGGGCGACAGATGAGAGTCGTCTTGATTTTAAACAGTAAACTGAAGGAAATTCAACACCAGCCACAGACAATGGGATATCAGTGTCAGTTTAACAAATAGGCTTTACAAGTATATGCTGCTCAATGCAAGAGGGGAATTAAATATAGTAAGTCACCTTGATAAAGAAAAGAAGAACATAGTATGAGCGCGTGCAGCAGAGCTGTGGCATATATAACGTTGCCCAAATGAAATTATCTCAGGAAGTGTGCTGATCGATGTAAAGCCTATTTTACAGATATGTGTTTGTGTCACTTTGCGTAAGATTACAGCCTTAGCGAGGATGCTTGTGTGCGGTGCTCCAGAAAACCAAAGGCATGCAGCTCAGTGCGGATGAATCTGCAGGGAGCCCTTCACTTTCGAGCTGTTGTGCTTCAGACTCGAGCAAAGCACAGAAAGTGGCTTCAACTGACTTTTTATTTTAGCACCACAAGCAAAAGCAGCCCACAGAGCTGTTGTTTGTGACATCGCCCCCTGATGACAGTAAACGGCTACAGCATGTGAATGACAGCCTGCACAGCCATCCATAGGATCTGTGTGGGACCAACCCCAAAGCATGAAAAAGCCATGAAATCTGCACAAATCCCTTTGCTTTACTTCCAAAGGCGTCTACAGGAGCCTTTGGACTAAGACCACCAGGTACCGGAACAGCTTCTTCCCCACAGCTGTCAGACTCCTGAACTCTGCCTCCTGACGTCTGACCCACGTTAACACATGGACTGAACATACACACACACACAATGGAAAACCGTACCCTCAAACACACAATAATAATATGGACTGAACCACCACTCACAACCACTAGCACTTTTTATAGCCTCTGTAGAAACTATCTACACCCTCACTTATCTTAACTGCACTACTGTATAGCTCTGTGTAAATAATCATTCTGTACATTCAATAATTTTTAATCCTACAACTGTTTACAACTTGCATAGTTCCCATTTCTGTATAGCTGTATATCTCAGATTTCTGTAAAGTTATTTATTTCATATTCTGTATAGTTTTTCATATTTATATCCTGTTCATAGCCTGTACATAGCTTGTACTCACTACAGCCTGTAAATACCTATAGTTATAGAATATTCACAACATACTTCATACCGTGTACATTATAACATACCACAATAGACCCATTTCTGTAATATACAAATTCAAATTCAAATTCAAATTTTATTTGTCACACACACACAACCATACACAGTATGACATGGGGGTGAAATGCTTGTAGCTGTACAATGCCCGACCATTAAATGACAGAAGAAAAGTTTTACAATATTTACAATTTACTACAAAAATTTACAAATTAACTTAGGAATTTACAGTAAAGAATGTGCAAATAGCAGAAGAGATTATAAAGATAAGGATTATAAATTATAGGAATTATAGAATTATAGGAAATGTGTGGTGGTGCGTGTGGTGACGTGTGTGAGAGTCCAGTCTTATAGTGACGTGTTTGGGAGAGTCCAGTCCTACACCTGGTTCAGGCCCCGAATAGCCTGGGGGAAGAAGCTCCTCTTCATTCTCTCTGTTTTGGCCTTAAGGGAGCGGAAGCGCTTCCCAGACCTCAACAGTGAGAAGAGTCCATTGTTGGGATGGGAGAGGTCCATCATAATCTTCCTAGCTTTGGACTTGCACCGCTTGGTGTAGATGGACAGCAGGTCAGGGAGCTCTGATTGAATGATGCGTTCATACTCACATATCTATATTATTGCTAATATATATTGTAATATATCTATATCACTAAAGCTGTCATGGTCCTGCGACCATGACTCAGTGACTTTATGTTTATGTACTTATTGTTATTACTTTCATTATTATTCATGGCTGTTTTGGGATGGTTTGTGTTTGGGATTTTAGACACTGGGTTCTGGGTTTGTGCTCCCTCTGTTGGTCCCTGGTGTTAGTGTTCCCCTGTCTCGTCAGGTTAATCAGGTCCAGCTGTTTCCCCCATCTGTGTGTGATTTCCCAGTGTCTCTTTGTGTATTTATAGCGTGTGATTTCCTCTGCTCCTCGTCGCGTCGTCTGTGTTCCTACCTGGTGTAATCCTCTGCGTGTTCTCCCTGCTGTTCTCCCTTCATGTTCAGGTTTGCCACTCCTCTGTGTAGTTTATCCCAGTTTAGTTTCGTCCTTAGTTCTGTTTGCCATCTCCACCTTGTGTTTGTTATTAACAATAAATCACCCTCACATCTGAATAAGTGCTGCATTTTGGGTCCTCCTTCCACTTTCCACACGGCCGCTGCCCCGGACCGTGACAAAAGCACTTCTGGATGGATGCAAACTGCATTTCGTTGCCCTGTACCTGTGCATGTGCAATGACAATAAAGTTGAATTCTATTCTAATTCTATTCCACACCAGGTTTCTCTGAAACTGAAGCCTGTCTCGTTCTAACAAAATTCTCAAATAAAAATCTTGCCAATTACCTTTTTTTCTCTTCTCATTTATCTTCCACATCCTTGTTCCAGAGAGCTAACTGACCTGTTTCAAACCTCAAAGCTTTATCACCCTTTTTTTAAAAAACATTTCTCCAGTGCAAAGCTGATTTTAGCCACTGGTAACTGTAAATGCCATCTTATATGCAGGTAATCTATTATGAACCCACAGGGCCTTTATCAGCAAATAGCAGTCCTATAAATACACATGTGAAATATATAAAACCATGAAACATAACTGCGCCATCCTTCAAATGTTGCTTTGTTTTTGTTTGTTTTAATTGATTTTTATTTTTGTAATTTTCCCTTTCAAACTCTTGCTTCAAGTATCGAGACTCTTGCTCTGAATCAAACTCAAGTAAAGACCTTTAGTGGGATTTGAGCTCTAATCTCGTAGTCTAGTTTGCAGAGTTTAATTAAATGTGGATCTGAAGTAAATCTTTGTGCGTCTTCCCGCTGCTGACTCAAAAACACTGAGCTCCTGCTCTCAGCCACAGCTAACGATGCACAGTCAGCTCTGCGCCGTGTCGCAGTGGATCTAAGGGCAAAGGGATATTGTGCTTTGGTGGACACAAAAAGATGGGTCATTTGTTAAAGTTGGAGTCCCAGTCTTATCGAGCCACGGGCAACATCTTTAATTTGTACCGCTGAGCAGTGTTTTCAGCAGCAGATAACAGAACAGTCTTGTGTCATGAAATTTCTTACGTGATGTAGGTCTTGTCCAGAATGCTGCTTCTTTTACAAATTTAGTGCTGAAACTCATTATTTCAATACAATTAGATGTCCTGTTATGCTTCACTTGTTTTCTTCCATATGTAGTGTACACTGCTGGTGGATACTGATATTAAATCTGGCCAAAGGTTTCCAAAAGTGACATCAGTGTATGTAAAAAAAAATGTGTGTTATGTCAGAAGGGATTTCCTTATATAGTCGTCAGGCATACTGAGACTCCACCCACTGGCTGTTTAACCCTTCACACTGTTAGGTGCAGTTAATTTGGGGTTAAAAGTGAAAGGAGCTATAAGTGCTTTTTTGACAGGATGAACCGATTTGATCAAATCCTAATTGTGCAGACGGATGTGTAAAGAAGCTGTTCTCGTTTGGGCTTTAAAGAAAAGTGTACATGACTTGTAAATCCAAATCCACTGGTGTTACGGCCTTTACGAGCAGCGGCACGCTGACTCAGACAGGCTCAGACACACACCAGCACTCAGAGTTCTGGATGAACATCCAGGGTTTTGGAAGTGAGGCAAACATTGACATATAGCAAATGGTGAGCTAACTGTGTTGCGGCACTGAGAGGCTGTCTGGATTTCACACTGTGTGGTCTGGCAAGTCTGTTACATGTCTGACTGACGAGGATGTATTGCAAGGTTTGCCAGCCAATGCAAACCCGGGAGCAGCTCATTTTCTTTTCCCCCTTCACCTCTGAGCACACCTCATTAAAGGGAGGATGTGAGCAGTGCGTTTCTTCACAGGGGATGCACTTGGATCTGCCGCTTACAAACTAAGGCTTAATGAAGAATTTCAATCCACTGTATCATTCTTTTGCTGGCCTCAGATACAAAGTGAAAAGGTAACATAGAAGTCTCTGTGTGACTGGAGTTTAAATCAGCTGCAGTGGCGGGTTTTCCAAGACTTCCGGTGTAGCCTTGATATCCAGCGGGTGGATCGCAATTCAAGGCCCACTCATTGTTTACAAATGTACTTAAGAAGCGTAGTATATAAAAAGGCTTCCAAAACTGATGATGCATTTCAGTAAATGTGTTTCCTCCTTGCATGCATATGTAGCTTAGATACGATTGCCTATCTGTGTATTCTAAATCCTGATGGTTTTAGTGTGTGAGCAGCTGAGGTTAGTGGCGTTTGCTGACTGCACTGTCTCGTTGGGAGCATGGAGGGCAGTGAAGTGACGCTGACCCAATCAGGCCCTAATTTAAACGAGGCGCCCTCAGCCTCCAGCCAAAGGCCAAACTCACCTCGAGCTCAGAGTAACAGGAAGAACATCGCCAGTGTTGGACAAAGAAGAATTTAGAACAGAGTAATGGAGATGATATAAATGATGACTTGGGTCATATTTTGATGCGATCATAGCAGACAATATCTGGTCAGAGAGTAAGTAAGTTATTGTAAGTACAAGTAAGTGGTAATTTATTTATTTATTCATTTTTACCTTTAGCTTAGTGGTTAAACAGTGAGTTATTCTTTTTTCACTTCCATACACTCACAGGGAGGCACTGGGGACAGTTTGGGGTCCAGTATCTTTCCCGAACAGCGCACTGGATGAATTGTTGGAACCACTGACATTCCAGAGAGGGCTGTCTAAACATTTGACTTATCATCAAATGTTTAGACAGCCCTCTCTTCCTGAGCAACAATATCAATAATCACTTCCTTACCTGCAGATTCTATAGATATTCACTTATCTTCAGATAGAGACTACCATAGTTGTATCACTGAAATAATCAGCTGTTTGCTATCCTAAATAGTATCACATACTAGTACTCGTATGTACGAGGTTGTCATAGCAAGTGCAGATGTGTGCTTGGTCCTCTTCACTCCTTCAGATAAACGAATGAGGCAGGAGCTCAAAGCAGCAGAAAACAGAAGGAGAGTGCTGCTGCCTGTTGATTTGATTTAATGTAACGGTGTTTGCAGAGAGGCTTGTTTGTCTCCTCTGCTGAACTTTTGTTTCGCTGGGCGTGCGCGTATGTTGGTGAAGGTCTCAGCTGTGTGTGGGGACGGCGCGGTGAAGGAAACATAACAACAGACTGTGTAAGGAAGTAGAGCTGTGATCCAAAGAAAAGGAAAAATCCAAAAGATCTGAGCGCAGATGAGATGACTTTGTTGTTGGTGTTTGTTTACTGTATGGTCACCAGTAGCTGCAGGATCAATCATTCACTCATTTATATGTATGAGGTTCTCATGCTGGTATTGCCTGGTGAATGGTTCACACTCGTACCAGTAGCACTGGGACTAGTGGCGATGCTACTGTTTTCTTTCTGACACTTGGACTGTAAAGATTCTCCAACCTGATGTAAACTGCAGTGTTTATTGTATTTCACTGGTAGAAGAAAAGTTTCAAAGCTTTTAATCTGATGTTGTGCTTATGACAGTGCAGCTCTGGAATCTTACACATACTATCATCCACCCCGACCTCTTTCATGCATTTTTCTCTCCCAATGAAACATCAGTTCGACTGAAACTGAAGTCTCTATTCATGATTTATCTCGAGTCTTTTATCACGCGGTTGAAGTGGTGTCTGATTTTTGTTTCACTTAAAATCTCCTTGAAATAAATGGCAAACAACAGGATGATTTAGATCACTTAACAAGAGCCAAACTGCAAGTCAGGGAGAGCTTTCAAACTATAATCTGCTGATGTAGTCATCCACAAGCTCTCTACTTCACATAACGGCGGCATTGTTTTCAATACTGGCATCAAAAGAAAGCGATGGAGAATGAACTTAACTACTATTTGACTGAAATTCCAACTTATTTCTAGTGAATTTGGCGTTACAGCATTTTAAACCAGTTTATTTATTTATTTTTACCATCTTGTCTGCCATGCTCCTCGCTTGGTGACTAACTGCAGTTTCTGTTTTACATATGCAGCAGGATATAAATTAGCATATTTACGTGTAAAGGTTGCTTTAACTCGACACTGTGAAAATCACTTGGACAACATTAATGGTGAGATAGACTTAAATGTGGGCCCCACACATCACAGGAGCAAAGCCAGCAGCACCACGCATGTTTATTGGTTTGTTTATTGAAATTTCTTTCATTCCTTCCTGTGCGCACTTATCCCTTCTTTCTTAATTTTCCCATTCTTCTCCAGTTGCTCGTCTTCCTCCTGACTCGTAGAGCTTAAATCAGGCAGCAAGGAGAGAGCAGATAAGGCCAAGGACTTGTAAGCTTGTATATCACTGCAGACAGGCAGGATTGCCTTTATCTCTGAGGAAACCCAACACCACAGGGCCTTGCTCAAGGCTGAAACCAGTAAAGCTTCCCCAGTAGATCCCAGTACACTTCCCAAAGCTGTAGCACAGAGCCAGCTTTATTATCGACCCTTGTTGCCTGGGAAGATATATGATACTTTAGATCGCACGCACACGTACACACACTTCAGATGCAATAGCAATTCAGTTTCCTCCGCTCCTTCATTATATGTGTGTTTACTGCATCTGAGATAATGGCCTGTTTCTATTGGCTAAAGCCTTTGCAGTATGTAATCCTCAGGGACCTATCAGAGCTCAGCGCTGTCTGGGGAGTGCTGGGCTGAATGTACTCATACCCTGTGGGTAGTCCGCCGGGAACTTCTTTTTCCTGTGCTGGGAAGTCAGTGAAAATGAGGTGCGTACAGATCAGGGTGTGTGTGTGTGTGTGTTTGTGTTTGTGTGTGTGTGTGTGCGTGTGTGTTTGTGTGTGTGTGTGAGAGAGAGAGAGAGAGAGAGAGAGAGAGAGAGAGAGCAGGGGTTAAGGCTGTAGAGACCAACAGAAATTTCTCTGTTTTCTTTTAAGTGTTGTTGCACCACAGTGGATCAGTGGCCAGAAGGAAAGAAGGAAACGTATACGTGCACGGTTTCCTGGCACAGTACTTGTGATACAGGTAGTGATAAAGGTTAAGTATTTGGGTCAATAGGTGGGTGAGGATAGAAGATTTTATGACTTCAACAAAATAAGCACAAAGTATCTCGAGTTCTTGCTCTTGAACGGAGCAAAAAGAGAGCAAAGTTTGAGGGGATGTGCTGACTGTGCCAGGCTGTCGTATCACAGAGAACCGATCATGAAAGCAAAGTTTTGGCAGTAAAAGATGGATTCATGGATCTGCTACAACAAAAACAATAGCAGTCATTGTGCTGCGTTGGCCAAACATGGCACATCCAACCAACAGGTAGCCTTATGCTGTGATGAGTAAAGTAAAAACAGCTCATTGCTTTCATCATTTCTGTGGCTTCAAGTGAATTTTGATGAATAAAGCTGTTTGTAAACTTGTTTTTGGCAAACTCGCTCAGCACTTTCTGAGTTAAACACAAAGGAAATGAGACAACCTGTTGCTTCTGTTGCCAACACACTGCCTGCAGTCTCTCTGCAGCTTATTGTATGTTTTATAAGATATAACTGCTTGTTATGATGAAAGTATTAAACTGTTACTTTTTAAAGGATTCTTTAACTCTTTACAACCTAAACCATAAAATCATTTTCAATTTTTTTTGAAAATGGAGGGTTTATTCAACCATCTGACATTTTTTTTCTAATAATTAAATATCAGTTTCCAAAAATGAATTGTAATTTGTATAATTTGTGCTACATCAATCTCAAAAACGAATCTATCAAATACAGTACACTAGGAGTTAGGGGATTTAAAGAGCTACCGGGCACACTAAAGTCTAAAGTCATCACGTTATGAGTTCGTTAGTAGAGTTCGTTGGACATGGTTATTGTCAGTTATATTCTTAAACAAGAAAAAAAAGTTTTTATCACACAGACTCTGAAACTGCTGGAAAAAGTGCTAACATTGGAAATCGCGCTCACAGACGTAGTTTTTAATTTGGTGAGTCAGCGCCCAGGGTAGCTATGAGCACAGAACATGAGCGATCACAAACACTGATGGGTCACTGGCAGCAGAGTGGCAGAGATTTTTCCAGGGACAGTGATTTTATTTTGCAGAGAACTAATAGGTCAGCATGCTGATTTCTCAGATCTCTCTCTTATTTTGAAAACCCAACGTGTTCTGTACCAGTATTCGGCTCCGTCATAACTCCTCGAAAGCTCACTGAGAGCCTTTAAGAGCTTGTCAGCCTGTGATATTTGAAGGTGGCTCCTTCTCCTCACCTTCAAGTTCCTCTGGTTTCTTTTTCTTTTTTTGTCCGCTTTCTCTTCCACAGCTCGTCTTCTGTCCCACACCCCACAGCCAGTCACAGAAAATGTCTGCTCCCTGAGCCTGGTAGCTGGTAAAAGGGAGTTTTTCCTTCCCACTGTTGCCAAGTTCTTGTTTATAGGGGATTGTGTGGTTTTCTCTTTACCTTAGTCGCCTTGAGGTGGCTGTTGTTGTGATTTGGCACTTATATAATTACACTGAATTAAACTGAGTTGGTGTCTATGCCTTCAGCCTGCCTGCTTTTGCGAAACACACTGGGTGCACAGTCTTCATTCTTCTTCTTCCGGCTGTTCTCTTCGAGGGTCACCACAACAGACCGTCTGCCCCCATCTCGCTTCATCCCTAGCATCCTTCTCCATCACACCAGCCCTCTGCATACATGTAAGTGGCCGATACTGTCGGTTAACACACTATGTCCGGCACCTTATAGGAAAAGTGCGATGGATTAGTGTGTTTTCTTGACAGCTAGCAGTTATGTGGTATTGACATTAAAATTGCCTTGCTGGCTTGTGAATCTGGGAAGCTATCTAGCTTTTTTAGTCTCACACAAACACTCCTTCAGATTTTTACATAAAGGCTGGCAGCACAATGTTGGCATCATGTCGCAGAATATGATGACATCTTGCCATCTGATATGTTATTTACACATCAGTGTGGTTACAGCAGAAAAGATCTTCACAGTCTGAATATGTAAATGCGACAAGAGGAGGAGGAGCGGGAGGGAGGAGGGCTAACAGCGATCCTGTGTGGGACGCGATGTGTCGTAAATGCTGATTACAGTATCCTGCCACTTCCATCTCTCCAAACGTATCGCTACTCGATGACAACCGCCTCACCATCCACCCCCACCCCCACACCATCTATCTTTCTCCCATCTGTTTCCCCCACTCTCCATCTTATTTACTTTAGGTGAAGCTCCAACATGAAGCTGTGGTGTTGCTGATGCGATCTCTGATTGCAGCATCCCACCACTTCTGTCAGTCACAATTCATCACTTTATCCGTTCCTCTCTCCCTCCATCCTCCTCTTTCTCTCCCTCTCTCGCTCTGTCTTTGTATTTATTTGTTTATTTACCAAAAGAACGATTTGATATGAAGAAAAGATGGAGCTGATGTTGCTTTAATGCGATTGCGACATCCCACCCTTCCTGTCAGTCATAATTTATCATTTTAGATGTTTCACCCTCTCTCTTTCCCCCCTTCCCTGTCTTCCTGTCTCCTGCACGTTGATTTAGTGTGAGAAGGATGTGATGAGAATTAGCCTGCTGACGTGATCTTGTGATGTTGATTGCAGCATCCCACCACTTCTGTCCACCGCAATTTAGTATTCGTTGCTATGCCAGCCCACTCCTCCTTCTTCCGGTGTCTGAAGAACATTTTCTTCTCAGACTTTTTCAAAATGATAATTATGACAAAATAGTTTTGTCGAGGCTTGTTAGTGCACTGTGTATCAGCACAAAATGTTAATATATTGAATGTGTGTAAAAGACTGGATTCATGGTCTTTTCACTTCTCATCCACACTGAAATTATTATGAACTTTCAAATAGTCCAAGAGACACTTCTCAAACCTCCACAGCCTCCAAATGTGGATTTTTATTGCTATTCTAATCTGGAACATCACATCAGCTGGTAATATCCACTGGAATGATGTCAGCTGCCAAAAACAAGTTCAGACAGCTGATGAGGTTTGAAAAGAAAGACATATTTTACTACTGTGAGCTAATGCTAAAGCTATTTATTAGCGCTGTGGGACTTTTTTCCCCGTTTCTTTTGGCTATGCTGCTTGGGCCCAGTGCAACAGGGGGGCTGTTTTGTATGTCCACATCCAGCACACTCTCACACTACTCTCTTATTTGGGTTTGTGTCGACCTGCAGAATGTAAATGAACAGACAGACAAACGCTCACCTGGAAACATCAGGCGAGCGTTTGTCTGAACGCTTGAAAGACAGCAAAAAGTTGAACAAATGTTTCAGAATAAGGCTCGATTTCATTGCATATCCAGAAAACGTGCTGCACGCCTTAAAGGACAAAGACCTAAAGTTCAACGCGTGCTGCACACGTGAGTATCGTCTGAATGAATTTAACCTGCAGGACCAGCAGAAAGTAAGAGACAGCAGTCCCAAACAGCTGCTTAAACAGGCTCTATGAGTGCGACTCGTTTCCATTTGTTTTTAAACTTAAAAGAAATAAAGTTTTGATATTTACAAAGTCTTCTAATATTAAAAAATGTGATGATATGTCCCAGACCTAGTTTTACATTAGTTACTTGTTTAAATTTAAAGTGTGCATGTTGTTGTTGTAGTTAGGGAGCCGAAAAGCCTTTTGTGTTTTTGAGCTGCACTAAGATTTTATTTATATAGCACCAAAGCACAACAACCCCCTCACTGTGTTTAATACTGCATGATACACAGCCCACAGTAATGCAACGATCCATTTTATTGTGTCAAATGCTGCAGTGAACCTCTGAACTCTCAGCGCTGTGGCGCAAACGTCCTAAGAACAGACATACGCATTTCTTCGGTGAATCTGTGTGCAGAGTTGCTCCTCGTGATTTCACATCGATCGTGTTATTAAAACGCATCCGGTCAACAAGCCGAGAACATGCTTCTTCCAGAAGATCAAAGTAACCGTTTAAAAGTAGCTGATGTCTGTTTGCTGTGTTTGGGACACAACTTTGTGGGTTTTTTTAATGTAACTCAGAGAGAACTTCAAGCTGAGGAAGGAGCAAAAGTCTGTGTGAACGTGATGAATGTGGGTCAGCATGATTAGCTCACATGCTTTATTAAAGCTCTGTTTCTGTTTCTAAGTTCAGGGATAAGAGATGAATCCATTTCCACCACTCGACTTTGTTATGGTGGAAGTTACTTAGTTAGTTTATTTGCTTGTTTTAATCAATTTTAAATCATGCTTTTTATTTGTTCTTGTTTCTAATGTCTCTGTAAAGCACTTTGAATCACCTTGTTGTTGAATTGTGCTATACAAATAAACTTGCCTTGCCTTGCCTTGCCTTACTTTTGTTGGAAACACGCAGTTCTTTGAATCTTTGGGCTGAAGGAAGGACAATACTCGGTGTATATATGCTCAATCAACAATCATTTATTTGCATACAATTCAACAATAAGAGCATTAGAACGTCCGGACGGGAGAGATGCTACCAGAGGGTCAGGCACATGTCTCAAAAAGGTGACGGGTTGCTCAGCTTTTTATAGTCTCTAGTGGCCCCCAGCTAGTCGTAAAAGCCAAAACATCACATTTTTTCTCTGTTACAGCGCCTAAGTTATGACCTCGGCAGTTGTTTCTCTGCTTTCTGTAAGGTGGGGGTGTGGAATGTGGTCTGTCTATCTCCCCTGTCTTTAGACACAGAGTCTCCTGCTTACAACCTTCTTTTCATGATTCAACAATTAAGCATGTCAAGAAAACAGTGTAACACATTCCCAGCAGATCAAGGATACAGAGTGATGCACATTTATCTAATGAACTAATATGTGAATATGTTCTGTTAACTCAAAAGTATAATGAGAACTAAACTACATACAGATCACACACTCTATTTTAAAGGGTATAATATGATCTACAGCAGTATTCTAATTCAACTACTTTGATTACATATATAAGGTAACATATAATAACAGAATAATATCACAATACCCTCTTTTGATCTCTCATTAAAGAGATCACTAATAACAAGCACTTCAGCGTTGCAAGGTCCAGGTTTTCTTGATCCTGAGGCCCTCTGTCCCCCTTTAACGGGTGGACCATATGGGGGATGACCTCTGTGTTCACGCAGTTCAGATGCAAGCAAAGTTAGATTTACAACCATAACAGCAGTTACAGATGACACTCCCATCACTCCCCATTTTCCCACAGCTTTATTTTGGTGCTCCAGTTTTCCACTCCCATTTTAATGCCACCTTATACCTTTCAAATGTACTTAGACTAGAACCTCTGTCTAAGGAGCTTTTAACCTTAATTTTTATTGCTGCAGCTACCAGTGTCTTCCAGTTGGGTGATTCTCAGCTTCTTTCTTCGACCTCCGGGGTTAGACCACCCTTTAGTCATTGCACAGTTCTGGGGATTATTCCGCCCCGATTTCAAACAAGGATCTGTGTGTTTTGGGTTCACCGGCGTGTCCCCCTTTTTGCCAAGAGCCTCTCGAACCTCGTTGGTCTGGTGTTCCTGGTTTTCGCCAACCCCTTCATGGTTATTGCTGTGTTTGTGGGATCCATCTTCTCCAGGAGCCCAAACGTCATGACACTTGACCCCAGTTGCTGTCTCGACAGTCCCTACATCTGTCCCTGCTGTGAAGGGTCCTCACATCTCCGGGTCCCCGTCTGGTGTCTGTTCCTTTCTCTGCAAGAGACAGAAAACCAAAACACCTCTCTCCCTAGCCTTGATAATCTAATATTGTTATCCATTGTTGTTCTAATGATTCAAATTTGGTTTAAAATATTATGTTCAGGACCTATTCTAATCATAATCTATGTGTGTGTAAAAGAAATCAAATATTAGTGAACCCTTTCTAAGTCTAACACATTATAAGCTTAAGTTTTACCATAGCTAAATTATTAAACACAGAAATAACGTCATAAGATGTTTATAAAACCATTGTTTGATGTTCGGACTCAACTCCCCCTTTTTGACACACTCCCATGTGTCAATTCATTGGAGCTAGACAATTAAAAGAGAAGGTTGGTGACATCATATCTCAGAAAGTATCAGAAATTCTTCTCTCGAGTACCGTTGCTCCAGCCTTGTCATCCCTGAGGATCTTCGATCCCGAAAATGTCCCTTCTCCTCATGTAATAAAGTCTGTCATCCTTCCATGCCCTGGTAACTGGTCCATCCAGAGCTGTAACATTTTGAAATGTACCTACAACAAGCCAAACCACACCTTGGTCACACCAACCCTTTTCTGCCCCGAAGATGTCCAATGCCATCCTAGTATGGACTGTCAAAAGTGGCTTTAACGCTGACTATCCTGACAATCCATTTTATAACGTTTCCTGGTCAGATTTGCCAATCTCTGCACCAGGGTTGTAATAGTTTTGCAATTTTCATCAGTTTTTATTTTCATTTAGCTTCGACTTCAGATTTTCAATTTTATATCAGTTTTAATTAGTTTTTACCAATTCTTTGCTAGTTTAGTGTAGTTTTTATTTTCTGAAAATCCTTAGTTTCAATTTAGTTTTATTTGTGTTTTGCAAAAATTAAGTGTAACAAAATCCCAGTTCCATCATATCAGTCATGCTCTTCTGGTTATCCTTGGGTGTTGAGACTAATCACTATTAACTTGCCGCACCGTGTGGTCCTAATTTTGGTTGAAGTGAATTGATAACCTTTTGGAGGCGATTGTTTCACACCTTTATTTAGATGTCCCAGTCCTGTTGTCTCGGGATACATCACGCTGCCTTATCTGGGGTTAGCTGTTTTCTGGGGATGCGAGTTGAGTGGGTGAGCTCTTCAAGGAGGGGGAGTGTACTCAAATTTTTATTTTATTCTTTTTTGCAAGTACCCCTCCTCGGTGGCGAGAAACTGCTGGTGTGGTCAAGTGGGTGCTCCGGAAACAAACGCTCAGGACAGAACAGTTATCAGTCATGTACTTCCTACAAATTTTGCATATGTTTTATTCCATATTGATCCTCTGAGTGTAATGGTACATTTTAATTTGAATTTATCCAAACTAAACACAATATTTTCTTTATTTACTTTGCTCTTGTTCTTTTTCAGTACCACATCCTATCAAATGTCCCTGTCGATTATATTCTACATTTAATAACTTACTATTTCAAGTGTGAACCTAAATCATGTGGACCAATGTTTATTATTGCATATCTCTATTCTGAATGTGGCCAGTCATTCATAGGTATTGTTCAATTTTGGCGATTTTCCTCTATAAAATTTAATTGACTTTTTACAGTGGCCTGCTATGGTTAATAATAACATATTCCAGTCATGAGTGGTATCAAAAGTCTTCTCCACAGTAGCATTTGGCATTCCCAATAATATAACATGATACCTTAATCAAAACACAGCTAATATAGCACAGTTTTCTTAATGCAAACATCAGTAACTCAAAATCAGCTACCACAGTGTTAAGTCTGCAGTTCATACTTATGTGAAGCTAGAGTCTCCTCCTCCAGTCTCTCTTATCCTCCTGCTCCTGAAAAAACAAAACAAAACAAAACAAAGCGAAGCATCCACCCTTCTCTTGTCGGCTGGGTGAATTGTTTATTGGCATTTACTAATCCTACAGTGGGTGCAGTCATTGTCTCAGTATCAAGTCAGTCAAAACTTTTAGTTGTCAGTCCATCACAGTCCATTCGCATGCATACCTCCATACACATTCATACCAGATGTTGCTGATAATGGAGTCTCACGCGCAACCTATTCGAGCCTCCATCACCAGCAAGTTGACGTCATCATTTTAAAGGAAAACAATTCCTTGTTGTTTTTTGGGCCGGATTGACTCGGTGCAATCCTTTTAGACTCAGAACTTCTCAGTGTTCCCTATAAGTGAATTTCTCCCAAGCCAATTACAATCGTGGAGAAGCACACTTTGCAACTGTTTACAGTAATAATATTTTATAGCGCTTTAAATTTCAATCTTTCAGGCCTTGTTTAAAGAGCTGATTGTTAAATCATGAACTCACAAAATATCAACATATCACCACCGGTGGATCACACCTCTCAGATGTTTTTTCTCCAGTGCACTGTAACAAAAACGAAAACAGACATAACCAACAAAATACTACTAAAATAACACAAATTAGGGCCCGTTGCAGACATGTCCAAGCATAAAACTATCCCTCTCTCGCTTACGAGAAAGAACACAAGCCAAAGCTCACTGATAAAATCAAGCTAGCGCTAAACAAAACCAAACAATCAACCAGAAATTCACAGGAACATTTTGCTTCCTGCCGGGACAATATTGTGTGGGAATGAGAAGCTCAGGTGCCGTAACACCTTTTGTTCCTCCTTGAATTAAAACTCAATCACAGAAAATGCCGTACTCCGACCTAAAACTTACACTATTAATTCATCATTTTCACTCTGTGCCACTGTTCCTCATCAGGGCTGTGTGAAGCACAGCAAAGAATTCAGTCAAGGCCTTGAGCCATAAACAGACATCACGCACAGACATTGTTTTCATAACCAAACTTTTTTAGACCTTATTCCTAAAATCTACATAAATGCCCTCTGGGTGACATATAACACATTCTAAGTTTTTAATGGTAATCAATGGCTCCTCATAAAAATTATGCATTGGGATGTTTGTGTGCAGCATTTTGCATATCAGCATAAGCAAAGCATTCTTCATTGCATCAGCGTGTATGTGTGTGTGCGTGTGGATCACTCTTCATTGCACAAGCGTGTGCATGTGTATGTGTGTGCATCACTTCTCAGTGAATCAACATTCCCGTGTGTGTGTGTGTGTGTGTGTGTTCATCACTTTCCTGTTCTGGTGTTCTGGGTAAACCACGGCCTGAAGCGTGCCCTGGGGTCCTGCCCCCCTCCTTTTTTTTTCAGTTTGTTTGTGACCATTGCTGCTGCTGCTGCTCAAAATTCAGTCCGTCCTGTTTCTGACCCCAATTGGGGCAGTCCTTTCTCCAGTGTCGATGTTCACCGCAGGTGAAACCTGCATCTTCTTCTGTGTTTTTGTCCATTCTGAGGTGCCTTCTGTCCTCAGTTACTCCTCCTGTCTCGGTCACGCCCTTTTTCGCCACCCGATCATCCGTGTTGGTCCATCACTGTCCTGCACAGTGTGAATGCAAAGTTATCAAGGTCAGCATTCTTTCGCTCGGCCTTACTTTTCATTCGGGCTTGGCGGGCGTCTCTTTACAGCTCTGTCAGCTGACGCAGTCTGGGAATTTTTCCCCCGTGTAGTGAAACGGGCCTTAGGTTTAGTGCTCTCCGTCTCGGCTGCATGAGATCACATTCCTGCAGGTCTGTTGACATTCTCAGGTCGTTGTTGTGGGTCCAGCTGTTGCAGCATTTGGTCAGTGTCACGTATGGGGGAGAGCAGGAGTCCAGTCAGCCTCGGCTTTCAGGGCCGGCAAAGCAGCCTGTAATTAAATATGTATAGAAAAAACAAAAACAAAACAAAACAAAAACAAACAAAAAACAAAAACAAATGAACAGGAAAATGATGTTGTGTTGGCTGTGTTATTCAGAGGGGAGACACACCGGGACCAGGCCCTGTGTCAGCCTTCTCTCCCCCTTTTTTTTTTTTGTTTTTTTTCTCTCCCGATATAATCAACTCCTAACCCACCAAGTTGACAGGACAACACCGGTATATGTTAAAATTCTTAAGATCATGTTTAAAAGCCCAAAAATGGAACTTTCTTTCGTTCAGTAATCACTTTTATTAATCAATCAACAGAAAACATGTCACAATTTGAATCTTTTAACCACTAAATTTGTTGTGTCTTGCCTGGTTGGTTAGACCAGTGTTCCTTTTTTTTTTTTTTTGTTAAATTGTTGTCCTGCAACCCAGAGGGTTTCTTTGTCAGTAATGTATAGACTTCATCATTTAAGTATGTTAATTTTTCTTTAACCTTGCTGGAAAATCTTCACGTGTTCATGAGTGTAAGCTGTTTCTTCATTGCGTGTATGTGCATTTGTATAAAAGCAGGTTAATTTTATCTTTTCTCAAACTAGGCGTTACCTTAAAAGGAGCCTTTCTCTCAGATTTCTCTGCTTGTGTGTGTTTTTGTTTCACCTTTTTGTTGTGATGCTCCGGACGCCTTCCCAACCTCCACAAGTCCGTTGGCCCCAATTTTATGTGTTAAAACTTCTCTTAATTTCTCCTCTAATTCTCTCCTCGCTGCTGTCTTTTTCACAGCTGCTGATTCGTGCTGGGTGTGGTTCCCATTACCTATAATTTTGGTTCGGCCGCTGTGCTTGTGGGGGCAGTTGGTCCAGGTCCGCAGCTTCCTGTATTAACACACTAAGAGATTTATTTTAATTTCATTTTCATCACTTTTAAACAGATAAGCAGGCAACACGCCTACCTTGACAGCGTAAACTGTACGCCAGTCTCCCAACACATTCCTCTCTGTACTCCTCCATAATTCTCCACTGCACACCTCTTACTATCTCTCCTTTTTATTTTTATTACACCACAGAGTAATACACCCAATTATGCCCGTCTATCTCTATGTGGCTCCAAATTCCCTCTTTATTTTAATTTCACACTCGTCAGGGGACAGGCACACAACAATTTCAACCACTGAAACGAGGAATTCAACCTTTTTATATTTCTTTACTAATCTAGACTCAACGTTTGTTCGCAAAATGTGTCTTGTTCTAGTCCGGAAATAAATGTGAACCCGTGATTACACGGTCGTTCCAGTGTTATTTCCGTGGCTATGCGGGGGCCCTCACCTCCCCAAGTCACCACCTCGGCACCCGGACGCCGCCGGTCCTGGCCAAGCGTCCCCGGACAGGAGGGTCGCCACTCCTAGGGCAAAGTTCCACAGGTACACTAGGCATCAACCTTTGATCCTAAAATGTGTATTTGCTCTAATGTCCTCCTAATCAAACACATCAACCGTCACTGTCACTGTGTTCACGCTTCACACTCCATACAAAACACACTCAGAGCGCGCCTCAGTCACACTCTCACTCAGTGCGCGCTTTACCCACAAGACAGCACCCAGAGCGCGCCTCGCAGCTTCACACACACTCTCTCACCCAGAGCGCGCTTTCACACTCACACACAACACTTTTCCTCAGCGGGAATTTTACACAGAAACCTCTGAGCTCAACTATTAGATCTTCTTAAAGCACACTGCACCATAGACCAAAATACCCCTTTCTCTGCGATTATGACCGCCACCACGGGGCAAAGTCGCATCATAAAAGTGATGCTTGCATCCCCGAAGTTATACCTGACATCATAAACCAGGTGTTGCTATGTACTTAAATTTTTACTTTGTATTATGGCCGCAGCCCTTTATACTCGACTGACGCCACAAACCACCGTCAAACCTCTGTTCAATGTACTAAAATTAGCACCAACCACTACTGCACTTCACGGCCGCATATCACCGGAACACGCCGTATCATAAACCAAACCTACGGACGTGTTTCGCTCTCGCGTTGCCAGTGTTTAACCGCACCGTGAAGCCAGCATCTGCTTGTCCTTAAATCAACTTCTATTTCATAGCCGGCAAAAGCCAGGACGTCACTGACACCAAAAACAAAATAAACAAACCTCGACTTCAATGTACTGAACTTATGGCCGCGTCTTCAGAATAAATTCTAACGTATTATTGCTACAGAAGCCAGTATTAGACAAAATTAAATGTGGAAGGTAAAGTGGCTGCACTCTAGTCCAACGTAGTATGTTATTAGTATCTCGGTAGAGGCAGATTACTGCAATCTAGACCAACGTAGTATGTTATTAGTATCTCGGTAGAAGCAGTTTATTTAACACCCTGGAATTCAGCCTCAACTTATGTTGTTAGTATCTTGCGCCAAAAACCAGACACCGACAAATTTACTGTGAAAATACATGTAACTCAGTGAACAGATTAATTTGGAAAGCCCAATATGCACATTTGGTATTTATAATACAACAGGCTGTGCTTACCTTTCTGTTTTAGGCCGGCCTTCTGTTCACTTTGCCCCACGATCTCACCAAAGGCCAAATCTACACCTCCTCAGCACACCAAAGATCCGGGTCACACGGCACCAAGTTGTTGGAAACACGCAGTTCTTTGAATCTTTGGGCTGAAGGAAGGACAATACTCGGTGTATATATGCTCAATCAACAATCATTTATTTGCATACAATTCAACAATAAGAGCATTAGAACGTCCGGACGGGAGAGATGCTACCAGAGGGTCAGGCACATGTCTCAAAAAGGTGACGGGTTGCTCAGCTTTTTATAGTCTCTAGTGGCCCCCAGCTAGTCGTAAAAGCCAAAACATCACATTTTTTCTCTGTTACAGCGCCTAAGTTATGACCTCGGCAGTTGTTTCTCTGCTTTCTGTAAGGTGGGGGTGTGGAATGTGGTCTGTCTATCTCCCCTGTCTTTAGACACAGAGTCTCCTGCTTACAACCTTCTTTTCATGATTCAACAATTAAGCATGTCAAGAAAACAGTGTAACACATTCCCAGCAGATCAAGGATACAGAGTGATGCACATTTATCTAATGAACTAATATGTGAATATGTTCTGTTAACTCAAAAGTATAATGAGAACTAAACTACATACAGATCACACACTCTATTTTAAAGGGTATAATATGATCTACAGCAGTATTCTAATTCAACTACTTTGATTACATATATAAGGTAACATATAATAACAGAATAATATCACACTTTCATATATCATTAAAACAACTTTTAACTTCTGTGCATGACTCCACAGCTCAGTGTGAATTACTGGGACAAATACCAGCAGCAGTACTGGTTATAATGGGTGTTCTACACTGATTAGAAACATTTACTTTCTTTAATGTTGTTGCGTGTCTGTTGCATCACTATTAATCATGATGAAGGAAAAAAATGAAGCATAATTGTAAGTAATAGAAATGAATGACTCTGATTCCCTTTGTCTGTTCTGTGTTTCAGTGTATGATCCTATTATGACCTAAAAGAGCAGCGAGATTGTGTCATTGCTGTAACTGGTATTAATGGCACTCATACTGGTGACTGCATGAAATTTTGAAGTAGTTTGAAGCCGCCTTATAACCATCAGAAGAGCTGAGTGCAAACACCTCAGGGAGCTGTTTACAGAGCAATGTCAGCCACACAGAAGATGAAATACTTTATTATGCACTTACGAGGCAGTTATACTAATGTAGTGCTTTTGTACCTTTGAAAAGTATATTTACAGGCCTTTCCAGGAAAAAAGTACAAAGTGTCCTGTAGCTCTCTGCTAAGCTACAGCTTCATGTACCCGAGTCACTGCCCTGGACCTCTCCACTGTGTGTCTGTGCATTGGAGGTAGAGTACAGTTTATAAGTCCAGCTTGGTTCCCAAGCTGCCTGCCGTTAGCTAACAACACTCGAACCTTTATCCATCTCGCAGCTACAACCCAAATAGAATCACTGGTTAGTCTAATATTCATGTGGACAGATGGAGGAAACAGGAGAAAAGGCAGAGGCAGAGCTAGAAAGATATGGAGACAGATACAGAAGGAAGCTTGTTGGAATGAATGCTACATGGTTTTATTTAAGTTACATCAACAGTTAAACTCATTGAAGTACATCATTTATTTTTCAGTCTGAGCACACGTTGTCTCCCGCACCTAAAAGAAGAAACTGTGTAACATTTACCTTTTACTGCACAATCTGTGCACATAGTTTAGATGTTGTGTGCTTTGTTGTTTTGCACGTAACTGATGTCTGTGTGTGGGTCAGTACATTAACACTCACACATGCCAATACATGTTCACACACAAGAATGTAAAAATAAACATGCACGTGCACTTAAACACACACACACACAGCTGGTGCCATCTGTTGAATCACAGTAGATTAGCCTGTTGGTGGCAGCAGCCTCATCGCTCTCTCTCTCTCTCTCACACACACACACACACACACACACACACACACACACACACACACACACACACACACACACACACACACACACACACAGGCTGTGATGTGCCAGTGTCTTGGGGCCGAGTATGACAAGGTGTCAAAGTGTTTTGCTCTGCCTGCCAAGTATCTCTCTCGCTCTCTCGTCAGCTCCGCCTTCCTCCCTACCTCTCGTCTCATGTCTCCTTTTCGACACGTTCTGTTGATCTTCACTGTATTTTTTGTCAAAAATAATAGTAAAGAATATCAGTATTATTTAGCATCTTACATACAGCATATCTAAGATAAGGTGATGAGGGCACACTGACCCAGGCAATAACTCACCATTAGTACTGATGAACTGTGGTTGCTGGTGTTCACTATAAGCCATTATCATATGACTGGACTGAAAACACATCCCTCTGTGCTGTTAGTGAGTCGGGCATTTGCATCTACTTATCAAGGTCAAGCATTCAGTGTCCTTTGACAAATTTAAAAAGTTGTCTTTACTTAAAATATTGATAAATAAAATCTACATTACCGTATTTTTCTGGCAATACGGCGCACCGGATTATAAGACACACTGTCGATGTTTATAAGTGTGGCTTATAGTGCGGAAAATACGGTACTTTGCAAATGATCCAAAAAGCTAAAGCTACTTTTTTAGCATGCTGCACTTAGTGAGATGACGTTGGCTTATTATTGCATTGCAAAGTAAAAGCTTCATATAATTTTATATGTTACAGTGACATGGAGTCATTACTCACCACAGGAGTCTTAATCACGATGGCCTTTGTAGTATGCTTGCCCACACAAACACTTGAGACCAGATCCCACAGCACTACATAAAAGGAATAATGACCACACTAATGCTATGCCATGAACTCTATAACAGTGCTATTGTACTTTCACAGACAGTCAGAGTCAGCTGGCAGGGAGTCAGAACAGACTGTTATGTCCACTGGGAGCTGCATGTTGAGTAGATGTTTATATTGAGTTCAGTCAGCCATGCTCTATATGTGGCATTGCAGCCAACCACATGCCAGCACACACAGAGGTCTGTTGGCATCTCCAGTAAACTGAACCATGATTCCTTTAAGTGAACTGGATATGTCGCTCACCAGTATACTTTAAGTTAAAATGTTGTTATACACGCCCTACAGTAGACTGGTGACCTGTCCTGCCAATGCACTGGCACCAGCTGGCACAGCCTCCAGCCCTGAATTGGATAAGCAGTTTATAAATTGAACGGGTGAAGTGATGATGTTAATATACACAAAAGCTTTTCCTTACAATGAATTTTGACAAGTGGTGCGAAATACCAACAATATCTGAGCGGGTGTGCGTCGGTATGTTTACTGTGAGTGTTGTGCACATAATGATTTTTCTATCCTTGATCCCTGTCTTCTTAACACCTTTAAGTTTGTGACCTGAAACTGTCTAAATGCAATAAATTTATCTTTTAAGTGATTCTCTGTATTTGCCTTTCCCTACTTTTTAATCCACAGCAAAAGACAGAAAGTAGTGGTAAATCCACTACAGGTTTAAACACACACACACACACAGACTGTCCATCTTCTCCTGAACCATAGCCCAGTTTTCCAACCAGTCTATGTGTGTGTGTGTGTGTGTGTGTGTGTGTGTGTGTGTGTGTGTGTGTGTGTGTGTGTGTGTGTGTGTGTGTGTGTGTGTGTGTTTGCTTATTTTGGTGAGCACAGCTTGAGTGTATTCATGTGCACGTGTTGGAGACAGAACGTGTCTGTGTGTGAGTGTGGGTGTAAGAGTGTGTGTGAGAGGCTGCCATCTGTTAAAATATTGAGTGGAACAGACCAGTATTATTCCCACAATCCCTCCCCTGCTGTCCCTTCTCTTTGCCATCGTTTACTCTCTTTCTTTCACCACCGTCCCTGCATCTCTCCATCCATCGAGTTATCGTGCTATCTCTGCCTCCTCTGGTAACTCGCTCTTTATTTGCACCTCCTCTTTTCATCTTCAGGCTATTTTTCCTGCAGCATCTCCACGGACCCACACTTAAAAACAACAGCATCATCAGCGTATCATAGCACACAAGACACACACGCTTACATTTGTGCACATTACGCAACATCTGAGCGTTACTGGAATTGTTTGCATTAGCTAATTTGGTGAATATGTATTCATTCATTTTTTGTGCAGCATTGTTTTATTTTTCGTTTCCATCTAACGTCAACACACTTCATTTACTTTCTGGATGCTGCTTTTTTTTGTCACATGTGTCCATGGAGCCAAGTCCCAGGGTACCATGTAAACTGAGCATGAAATGCAAAAAGGATGATGTATTCACAAATGCAATGATATGTAAGATATGTGTTTACTGGATGAAAGGAAAGTGATGTAAACAGAACGTAAGGCTTTGTGTCCACCCAGCTGACACAAAGATATTTCCTTTTTTTAGCTTTACTAAAAACAAAATCCACAACATCTGCTTGTTTTAGAGTTGCAGTTATTCATGTAAATATTTCTAGGATGTTTGTTGGTTTTGTTCTATTTGACAAATGTCATTTTAAAAAAAACGTATTCAAACATATATTTGAATAGGAAAACATTTTGTACATCATAAGTTTGACACAAAAAAGGAACGAGGGACTAACAGAGAGAGGAGCCGACAGGGAAACCAGTAATAAAAACCAAGAGATGAACCACGATTGCAAACTGAAAGTCATGACTGAATGAACTATGAAATAGATTCAGCAAAAGACTTAACATTGAGATCACAAAGTTGCAGTCTTCAAAAATAATAAAGAAATCCAAATGTTAACACAAAAATCAAGCACTCCAAACACAAAAGCAGCAATAAAACACAAACCAACAATCCAGAGATCAACAACACAACCAATCCCAGGGACCGTGGCGCAAAGCTTTTATAACTGAAGCCTCACCAAAACATCACTCCAAGCTTGGTC
Organism: Maylandia zebra; assembly: GCF_041146795.1. Classification (NCBI taxonomy): domain Eukaryota; kingdom Metazoa; phylum Chordata; class Actinopteri; order Cichliformes; family Cichlidae; genus Maylandia; species Maylandia zebra. The sequence goes on along the minus strand of NC_135180.1, from coordinate 37,396,329 downwards.
TCGGGGCGTTGTCAATATCTGTGTGGTTCCAGTCACAAACCTCGGACCTGGACAGTTGTGCTGACAGCTCATAGTCGCAGGGTGATGCAGTGCACTCCACCCAGCTGCATTATCCTTGACTTCAAATTCCAACCAGGGGATTTATTCTCAGGGTGATCCTGACCTCTGACCTCACTGTGCAATGGAAAGTCAAGTCAGGAATACCCTGTGAGGATCCGTGAAGCATCCCATTATCATTTTAAGTTTGAGCAGCGCCTAAATTAGCTCTTTTTTTTTTATAATATCAGTTGTCTCAGTTTTTTTTAATCAACAAAACCCTTGGTGCTTTGGTCATGTGCTTGATTATTTTCAAGAGCAGTTTGGCCACAGTTATTCTCGTTGGTTAAACTGCTGTTAAAACAGTTTAAGTGTGTTTACTTCTTATCTTTTTTTCCATGAAAGTTTAATATAAATCGAAGTGAACGTGTATTCAAAGACCCCCAAAAGTCCAAATTTAATGTGGTCAGACGTGTTAAACTGTCATGGCTACAGTGGCACATGTTCCAGTCTCAGGTTTTTTTAAAGATAACTCGAGATTTAACTCGTCCCGATCGATTTTATGGCTAAGTTACTTCTTAATTGGTGCCACGCACCATAGCACAACTGTTAATATTTAATGACTGAACTGACAAACCCGAGAGATGCCAACCAGCTACCAACTCTGCTCAAACCTGAGACTTAAACCTTCTCAGACATTTTGTGGAAGCAGCGATGTGAGGAAGGTAAAACTTGATGCCCTAATTTCTAGAAGTTGAGTTCATGGCTGGAAAAAAAAGAAAAGTAGTTTACGTCGGCTTTCAAAGTTTTATGCACAGGTTGAAAAAGAAACACTTATTCATTTTTTGAAGATTTCAGCAGCATTTTCATCACCACAGAGATAAAAATATCAACCAAAAACAAAGGGACTCTGTCCTTCATCTCTCTGCCTCGGCTCTCCGCCTGCCTTCTACCTTCCTCCCTCATTATGTCCTCCATTATTCTCTCCCATTCCACATCTACCTGTCGCCATGTTGTTTTCTATTTCTGAAATGAATGCCCTCAGATTTTCATTCTCTCCTCCTTTTCGTGATCTAATACATGAATGCAACAGAAAAAAGATGTTTTTTTCTTCACTCTGCTTCTTGCTGTTCTTATATTTTTTGCCAGCGAACCTTTTCATTTAATTTTTTTCGCCTCCTCGAGCCTCCTCGGGGGCTTGTTGATCTGAATTTATGGCTCTGTCTTCAATGTTTTTTTCCAGCTCATTTTCTTTTTATCCTAAATCTCTCATTCTCTTTTCCTTTGACCACGTCTTTGTCTGAATACATGTATTTCTGTTGGCACTGCGGGTGTTTGGTATTTTAGTCGTCTCTGCTGAACCGACGGAAGAATTTAAAGTTTTTTGAGCCGCTTCTCTTCTGTGCGCGATTCGGTTTTATAAGATGCTTTATAAAAAGAATATATGTGCTTCTGTAATACTTCATCGACCATTGTTATCACCTGCAGCGGGTGAGCAGATTTATTTTCCTGGTGAATGCCAATGCGAGTTCTGTATTATTGACACAGCTACATCTAATCTAACAGCACCAGACCACCTCTCCCCACCCGGGGGATACTGGGTATTTGATTTGGGCTCCGTCTCCATCTGGGCTCCAGCAGAAAAAGAGAATTGCAAAGAAGTAATGCCATGCTGCTTCCAATACCCTCAGCGTGCTGGGAAGTTCAGGCTTCACTCTGGCTTTTGAGAGATTTAGATGGTGAGGGGACAAGCGAGGTTGGGCCGCCATGTTGGTAACAGATTGAAGCCTCACCAGGACGAAAAAAAACCTCCACTCAGAGTATACCATCCATATTGGAAGAACACAGAAATCGTGAGGCAAAGATTATCACACCAGTACTTGAAGTTGGAGATTTACTGTGAGCACTCTGAAGCTGAAATCAGTAATTGAGCTAAATGTTAGAAAGAGTGCTAATCAGTTATCGGACAGGCACTCCAACAGAAATGTGTCTATAGCACAACATTATGCTCCACTTACACTGATTTACTTCACTTGTCGGAGCTGCGGCTCCCATAATTTGGTAGATTTGAAGGAGTGAAAATGGAAAGAAGAATACAAGCTTCTGTGAGGTAGCTACTTCAGTCTTGTAGTTTAGCCAATATCTGTTTTATATTTAGGAAATCTAGTTCCCATCAAGCTAGACAACAGAAGAAACAGATTCATCTCTGAATGAGCAGAAGCTGTTGTTTCAGCTTTTATTGCTTCTGTGACAGCATGAGGAGGCGGTGCTGGGAGGTGTCACGTAACCATGGATAATATAGGCATGTTAAAAATATTGCATGGGTGATGCTTATGTGCTAGTATAAACTCTTTCACCACCTATATGCAGACATGCACTTTTTTCTACCATGTTATTCATTAAGTCTTTTCCAGCTATGCTTATAATTAATGGTCTCACATTAGACCACTAATGCCAGTCTCCTGGGTGAAGTTCCTGTTTTGGTATTTAAATGTAAGCTGATGAGAAATTAGAATCACAAATGTGTGATTACGTGGAGAAAATCAGATGTAATAAGTGGAAAAGGCTGATCAGAGAGCACACATGAAAGAGAAGAAACAACGGACAAGGACAGGCGAGCCTGATAGAGGACATTTGCATGACAGTGACAGAGATGTAAGACAGACAGAGGGTGAAGATGAAAGGGAAAGGACGACTTCGATCAATAATCTCAGAGAGTGCAATATTGGAAACTTGTCCAGTGATCCGTGGAGTGTGGGAGGACTACAAGATGTACACATCATAGATACACCGTCCAAGGATAAATAACCGCATATACACTTACACCTGCAGGCTGGAAGTCGGGTATCATCTGAATAATCTGTTTGTCACACACACAAACCAGGATTCTGTAACCATCCTCCACGATTTCATCTTTAACAGCACAGCAGAGGAGTCAAATCCTGATTATCCACCTTCAGCTTCCTTCCCGACTGCACACGGATTGCTTGTTCCTCCACCTACCAAATTTTTCTCCTCTCCATGGATGGAGGAGTGTTTTAAACGTGGGTCTAATTCTTTTCTTTTCCACATTATTGCTATTGATTGCATAAACAATAAATAGAAAATGACATAGATCTAGTGTATCAGAATGATAATTTGTGAGACAGAAGACATGACTGCAGCTTGTACAGCTGAGTGTTTCCTGTCGAGGTGGCTCTTCTATTCCATGTGTTTGGGTCGATTTCTCCGATGTAGAGGTCTGAGCGCTCCTCGGTGTGTCGGGCCAGCTGAGCCTTGTCCAAGGTGGGAAAACAGACAGATATATCCAGCATTCACATACACAGAAGAAAAGTCTTAAATTTAAAAACCCAAGGCCCCTCTTCAATGATAATCGAACCATGTAGGTTTTGTGAATTAATAAGTGTTGTATAAATATTGATGAGGATGTGAGTACACCCATAACCTCTCCACACAGGGGTAATTTATTTTTCTCATTAATTTCAATTGCTGTGTGCTCCCACCAGTGCTGAGTACTGAAAGTATTTTTGTAGACCTTTGAAAATGGACTGCATTAAGTCCAAAATAATTCCAAAGAGTAGTTTTCTAAAGGTCCTGATTTAGAAATCATTAGTATTCTAGTAGAGGATGTATGTTTTTAGACCTCAGCTAGCTCTGCTGAAGTGTTTCTTCAGACCATCTGCAGTGAAACGTGAACCTCAGAAGAATATTTCATGTTTGTATCAGCTAATGTCTTCCAGTCCTTCTGTTTAGAAACACATCAGTTTAAAGGGTGTGACTGTCTGAACTCAGACCGTTTCTGCCATTTATTTTGGATGTATGTTTCTAATATTCCAAGTAAATAGTAGTAATTATTTTATTAGGCTGTGTTTAAACAAATTTGGGTCTGATGTAAGGATACTTCGACTGTGCTTAGTCCCAAACATCAGCTGTACGGAGTAGAGATAATGAAGCTTAAACAGCCCAAGAGACATTTCGTTTTCTGTGAATTTTGTGAAGACCAAACCAGATCGTGAACAGAGAGGTATTGCTGGACTACACCACTGTCAATAGGTGATAACACAACAAGGTTCATTTAAATCCTTGTATGGACCATGAGCCCTTAACACAGAGATCACCAAATTCCCTGTTTGGCGGCACCCTCCTGCTACCTCACATGTTTTTTTGTTTCTTTTTCCTTGGTGTGTAACATTACCTTGTGATAAGCATTTAACGCCCCACATGTGACAGTGGGTCGGGTGTTAAGAGGTTTTTGTCACTTTACATATAAGAGGAGGATATAATGGTATCATTTGGAGTTTATTATCCTCTAACTAACCTGATAATTAAGTAATGCAGTTTTAACGGAAGAATTATTCAAAACGAGTGGGCGGTGTTTGCAACGATAATCACTGTCAGTGTATTTAAGGATTGTAAATGTGCTGTCAGAGAGAAAGCTTCAGCACCTGGAGAACTGTGACAGGCTGATATTAAATAAACATCCATTGTCTGTCTGATATATTGGCCCTAATGCTGCTCTCATTATCTCCATGGTGTAAATTTGACAGTGGCGTGCTCCCATCCAGCCCCGTCTTCAATATCACCCGGCTCCATATCCTCTAATAAAAACGTATTTTGAATTGTGAAAAGACAATCCTTTTGACCTTATTCTCTCTTAAGTTCTATTACTGCACTTCAGTTTGTAATATTACAGGAATATTTTAGACGACATGGCCCTCCTGATCCTTTGTCTCCAGCAGCACTGGCTGCCTGGCACACAGTACTGATGAATGTCATTTCATTTTTTCCCTTTTACCTCATAGTGAGTTTTGGCATCAGTGGAGAGTTGCTCTGGATTAAATGTCAGACAAATGTCAGTTGCGCCTTCAGAAGTTTGTTGTATAGTTTCATGATGCAAATGGCTTTTGTGCTGTTAGTGATTTGGGTTTATTTCGTGCTGAAGCTGTTCAGATGAAGGCAACACAGGGACTTTTATGTCATGATATATATATCAAGTCAAGTCAAGTGGCTTTATTGTCATTCCAGCCATGTGCAGTGGTACAGTACACGGTGAAACGAGACAACGTTCCTCCACGATTCTACATATAAAAGACCATCAACACAGGACTACCGAAAGTACGAGTGTGCAAAAACTGCAAAAAACAAAACAAAGACAGAACGATACAATTATACCAGATTAATCAAAATAGTTAATGCACTTTTATTGTGTATATTTGAAATAAATACCACTTATAAAGAAAGAAAGGTTTGAAACTGTAACTGCAGGCCGCTGTTATGATGATTTTTTATGGAATAATATTTATGTCATAAGAAATGTGTGAGCAAGAGTGTCATGCTTTGCACGAGCTGCTGTTTCATGCTCACGTGAGTCGCTCTCTGCGCTCGGGCAGAAATCCTGCTCGGAGGCGGAGCCCAAAAGGAGATGGGGTCCTAATGTGATTGGTCACTTTAATGGATAATCTGTTGATTATCTTTTCAACCTCTTGTAGTATTGAAACAGAATCAATAGTCATACATCTTCACAGTTAATCTAGTGCACATCCCCTCAGAGGTCTTTCATGCTCTCATTTGTTGCTGTGGCTTTTGACCGCGATCTATTTTTCAGATCGATTGCTCACACTCATGATTACTGACTCAGGGTGTTTTCAGTCAAATGCCTACATTTGCTGATCACTTACATGAGTCCCATGTAAGATGCACATAATCACAGTTGAAGCACATGCATGGATCCATATTGGTGTGTTGGGATTGTGTTGGCGTTTTTTACATTTCTGTTTACCTTTTTTTTTAACCGATGCAGATTTTTGCAGTTCCATCACTTAAAAAAGAAACAATGTAACTACTTACTTATTTACAATGTAAGTGTGCAATTATACAGTGCTAAATGTTAGTGGAATCTGAAATTACATATATATACATACATATATATATATATATGTATGTATATATATATATACATATATATATGTATATATATATGTATATATATATATATATATATATATATATACATATATATTAGGGGTGCAACGATACACAAAATTCACGGTTCGGTTCGGTTCGATACTTTGGTGTCACGGTTCGATATTTTTTCGATACAAAAAAAATGTTCATGCCTTTTTAATTTGTCATTTATTAAAATTATAAATATATATTTTAACTCAAAAGTACAGTTTTTAAATTTAACCCTAACCCTTGTGCGCGTTTTTTATTTTGACAGCGAATGCGCACCTGCGGACCACTTATGTGCAGCCCTGGTTATTTAGCTCGTCATATTGCAGCCACAGAAATTCTTTTGTCCATGAAACCATAAAGCTGCACTTTCTTTTTGCCTTATAGTCTCATTTGTCATAACTTCTCCGTTTTGTGGTAAGCTTTTCTTTGGCTGTCACTTCTTCACCCTGACCTGTCTTATTTGGCTCAGCAGAACTAAAATATATGTTCTGCTGGTTTTACACACGCACTCACATAAGCTCAGCGATTCTCTGCGCGATCAACCTCTCACATGTTTAAGCTTGCTGCAGGAGATTTCACTTGTCATGTTTGCGTAGTAAGCTAACGATTAATAAGACGATGTCAGAGGAATTGGTGCGCAAATTATCATCACTCACAGATCAGTGCTGTCGCTCTCTATACACAGTTCGCACGATTGCAAAGTGAAAGCAAAAAAACAAGCGCAAATTCAAACGCGATTTCAATATGTCACATATTGACAGTGGCTCACCGATGCCAATGACATAATTACCCAGCTACATTTCTGAAAGAATGCAAAAGCATTGACATATATTTTTCCTTCCTACAATAGCCCGACGGGCAGGGCAGAGATAGATTTTGGTAGCCCGTCTGAAAAAAATCGCTAGCCCAGGACGTCGGGCTAGCGATTTTGCGAGCCCTGTATCTGATTGAGGAATCACTCATCTTTGGAAAAGAGAGTTTATTACAGAGAAATGTCTCTTTCCAAAATAAAAGCTATACTATCCGCTTCTTCTGGGCTATATTCTCAGCAGCATAAGGAGAATCATGTGCTAACAGCTGTCTAAATGACTCGGCTAAAGTTAGTAGCATGCTTGTTGTTTTTGTCTTTGCACTAGGATGATGTCGGCGTAAATGTGCAGTCATATTCGTTGTGTTCCCACTAGTGCTTTCAGGTTAATCTCGTTGAAATGACCTTAACGCCACAACACGGCAAATCTCCGTTAACGAGCTACCGCCGATCGCCCCGTGCATGGGGCTAGACGGCCAACACGTTAACGAGCTAACTGCGCTAACACACTAGCTCCCACCTATGTAATTGAGCATTGCATGGCACATCCAACATACTGTTTTACTTTAGTCCATGACTCGCTTACCTTCAGGGTCATACGTCACATGAAAACCAAAATAATTCCAAACGCCAGATCTGAATGAGGGTGGGGGAGGTCCATGTTGCAAGGAGAGCTTAACTTCTGTCTGCTAGCTTGCCCTGCGCTCAGTGGATCTGCGTTCGACTACTCCGCCTAGGCTGCACTGTCGAGCGCAGATCCACTGAGCGCTCAACACAGACAGCATCGTCAGAAGGAAAGTTGATAAAATAAATTACAAATGTTGTATTGTTCGATACATATGCGTACCGAACCGAAAGCACTGTATCGAACGGTTCAATATCGATACGAATATCGTTGCACCCCTAATATATATATATATATATATATATGTGTGTGTGTGTGTGTGTGTATATATATATATATATATATATATATATATATATATATATATATATATATGTATATATTCAGTTTATTCCAAGCACATTTTAAAAAGCGCTAGAGAACAAAGTCATGGATGCTTGTTATTTTTATTGTTTTAATCTGAAACTATTAATAAACCCTTAATACTCCTTACATCGCTACTTTAGAAAACCACCATTATTTTTCTCTCTTTGTAGAAATCAGTTAGCTTTCACTGTCCTTGAGTAAAAGATATCAAGTGTGGAAGCTCAGCTTGTTTTGGTTCTTGTCTTCTTTTTCTTTTATACATAAAACGCTTCAGTCTTCATGAAAACCATCTTTTATGTGCAGCAGCTCCACAGACACATCAACAGCAATTGGACATGTTTGCATTGAATATGAAATGGTAAAAGTATTCATGAGCCGAACTGTTTGTGCGCCGCTGAATTAGTAGGGAACCCTTTTTATTTCTATGCAGCTGTCCAGCAAATTCACATTCATCACGTTCTCCACTGATTCCATCTTTGGTAATTCACAACAGAGCCGCAAACAGCCGAATACAAACAGAAGTCTGGTTATTGTGATAATTATTATTATTACAGATGTTATTATTATTATTATGGCTGATGTCTTTTCTCTGTCAATGCAAATGTCTCATTTTCATGATAATGACCTGCTCGTCGGCCTCGCCGCTGTTTCTGACAGAGTCTCTGTGCTCTCTGTTTATTACTGCGTCTTCATTCCTCAAGAGGAAACAAGCTCCTCCAGATTCATCGTCACACTCTTCTCTGTGTTTGGGAAAAGTCTCTTGTTTTGATTCTCATGATTTCAAGATTTTGATCCAAACAGAACTGAGAAAGTTTCTGATCTTAAGATTTTGTCATGAGGAGCATCGGCTGTTTTTTTTAATGATATTTACATTGGAGCTAAAAAAAAATTTATTTCTTAGTTCAGCCCAGGAAACAGTTAAACAGGACATAGTGCAGAGTCGTTGTCAATATTTCAACACATTCCCACCCCCAAAGTGGAACATTTTTAATTGAAAACTCAATATATTACGTTTCTGAGCATCCAACAGGTCCCTATATTACGAGATCAGAAAAATGAATAAAACATGAGAACCATTTGGAATGAATCTGCACATGTTTGTTTGTTTTACTTAAATTGCTTTGGAAAACACTGTCTAATGTCATTAAAGTGCTGGTTAAGGTTAGGGATAAGGTTATGGTTATGACTGGAATACATGGCTGGAACGTGTAATACCACTGGATTTCATCCATAACCCGGCGCGTAGCATAAGAACGAGGGAGGTCACCTTTCGCATTCCTCAGGAGTGCCTCAGGACTTGACAAATCATCTCAATATTACACCTCGGGAGTGAGAACGGGCCGGATATTTCCAAACAACGTTTGACCTTGTTTGACGTATAATATTTTTTGCCGTGTTATCACGATGCTCCTGACATGGCAGGAAGAAATAAAACATGTTCAAACTTTTTCATTGAGCAAAATGAGCAAAGGACAAAAAGTTGGGTTATTATCATTGTCATACATGATGCTGGTAAAGAGTAAAGTTTAGCTATTATAAACAGTTCAATTAAACAGTGCACTGCACACTTTACTGCAACCAACACCTTTCAAAAGGCACCGTTTTTCCTTTGAAACTGGTCTCAGTGTCCAGTTTGTCTTGCACTTTTGACAGTTTCATTCCTGCTTAGCGAGCAGTTCTTGAGTGTTTACAGACAGCAAAAGACAGTCTTTTAAAAAAATAATAAAGTGCTTGAACAAACAGATAAAATGTCTCAAACACAAACCTTTGCAAAGTAGAGTTTGGGGATGTTAGGCAGTGGATGAAAGCGCTGCGAGGCGTAGGAGGGGGGACTTTCACTGCTTCAAAGCCCCAGCAGTTTCTACCCATGTTTGACCTGGTTGAACATCAACATTTTGGTGGTGGGAACAATTAAATTCACCAGCTGAAGTGAATTGAGTTGGAAATAAAAGCCTTTGTTTAAAGGATGATTTCACAATCTTGAATCTCACCGTAGCACAGTTGTGTTTTTTTCTGTGAGATGTGCCACGCAACATATCTCATTAAACGCGCGTCACACGAGGCTGCACGGCTTGCTGTCAGTCACCAGCATTTGATTTCCCCAGTTTTTACCTCACACTGATGTGACAAGCTCATTTAAATTCTTCTGTCTCCTGTAGGGGAACGTGACCTTGGTCATAAAGGTTGATGATGTCACAACACAATATAGGATCGAATTCTTTCTTCTTATTGGCACAAGCCCCTTTTCATCTGGTGCAGCTCCGGTGACTCTCCCAATGATCCAGGAACCACGAGGTGCAGAATCATCCACTATAAGGACCACATCTCCAGGAACAACGTTGCGTTTAATCCTTCCCCATTTCTGGCGCTGCTGAAGTTGTGGCAAGTACTCTTTAGTCCATCTTTTCCAGATCAGATATATATTGAACTTGCCTCCATCGTTTACGTGCGTAGAGATCATCCCTCCGGAACAGGCCAGGTGGTAAAGACAGGTTAGACTTGAGAAGAAGGAGATGGTTTGGTGTTAAGGCTTCCAAATCATTTGGATCGGTGGATTCCAGAGTAATGGGTCTACTGGTAAGGATTGACTCCACTTCACAAAGAGCAGTTTGGAGCCCTTCCTCGTCCAAATGCTGTGTTTGGAGAGTGGAATTAAGGACCTTTCTGACAGAACGAATCAACCGTTCCCATGCTCCGCCATGATGCAATCCAGTTGGAGGATTAAAGATCCATTTCACTCCCTTCAAAGACACAGCATCAGAGATCTTTTCCTGATTCCACTGTTCCATAGCTCGTCTCAGCTCGCGCTCTGTGCCCACAAAGTTAGTCCCATTGTCTGACCGCAGTTCTTGTACCTGACCTCGTCTTGCGATGAAACGTCGTAAGGCGTTAATAAAAGAGTCAGTGTCAAGAGATGAGGCAACCTCAATATGTACTGCTCTAATTGCCAAACAAGTAAAAATAACACCATACCGCTTCACAAGACTTCTCCGACGCTTCAGTTCAAATGGACCAAAATAGTCCACTCCAACAAAGCTAAATGGGGGTTTCTCAGGGGTCACTCTGCTTTCAGGCAACTCAGCCATCTGCTGCTGGCCTACAGCTCCATGAAACCTTCTGCAGGTCACACACCTCGACATGATGCTTCGAATCAAAGTACCAGCACCAGGAATCCAGTATTTTTGATGCAGCTTTGAGAGTATGTGATTTCTTCCACCATGACCCACCTCTTTATGAATGTGCTGTAGAATGAGATTAGAAATGTGGAGCTCTTTAGCGATTATGACAGGATGCTTGGAATCTTCTGACATGACAGCCCTACTGAGATGTCCACCAACCCGCAGCACATCATCCTCCAAAACAGGATTCAACTTATATATGTGGCTGCTTCGTTTCACAGACTCTCCCCTTTGGAGATGAGAAATTTCTTCGGCATATCTTTTCCTCTGACAGAACTTAATTATTTGCATCTCAGCATCCTCAATCTCTCCCAATGAAAGAAAGCCATGCCGGAAATCAACCTTATGTTGAGCATCTTCAGACTGAATTGTATCAGATGCAGACTGGAAATGTTTCTTCTTGCGATGCAATAGCAATGTGTTGAACCTCAAAATCCAACCCATCACCCTGACGAGACGAGTCCAGGATGAGGCACGATGGATTAAAAGGGTCAGAGGATGATCATCATTGTGTGCTTGTAAGACCTCGATGGCAGCAGCCACCTTAACTTCAGGATCTTCATGTGGAAGTTCCTGCAAGTTTTCTGGGTTCACAGGCCAATTGTTCTCTGGCTGTGTAAGAAATGCAGGACCAGATATCCATTCAGTGTCACGTAAAAAGGTCTCTGCCTTCATACCTCTGGAGGCAAGGTCCGCAGGGTTATGTATGGTGTTCACATACCTCCATTGGGAGGCACTAGAAGCCTTGAGGATTTCTGACACTCTGTTCGCCACAAAAGCACGGAACCTGGAAGTCTCATTGTTTATGTATTTCAACACTGCGGTGCCATCCGTCCAAAAGACAGAGTTTAAGAGAAAGTCCATCTTGAACTGCTGTTTCCATAGCTTGTCCAGTGTGACAGCAGAAACTCTGTTGACAGTAACTGTTGCCAAACATCCTGGCCTTCCACAGCATTCTCGATTAAGTGGCCCATTCACTGTCCAGCCAAGCACAGTCCTAATGGCAAAAGGTCCATCACCGACACTCCGGATGACCTCCAAAGGTTCTAGAGCTCTGGGCATATTCATGCCAATCAAAAGCTCAACATTGGCCTTAATTTCTGGCAAATGAACATGCTTCAAATGTGGCCAGTCATCCAGGTCCTGTTGATTTGGGATGTTACCAATATCTACAGGCATTTTATGCTGAGTGAAGAGGTTAGGCATATCACAGTACATGTCACTGTCCAATCCAGCAACTTCAAGTTCACGTACAATGAAACTGTCCACCACTTTCTCCTGTCCCATGGTGCGCAGGAGAATCTTTGTCCTCCTCCCAGCAATATTCAGCTTGTCCATAAGACCCACTGTACAAAAGGATGCTGAACTCCCTTGGTCCAGAAAGGCATACGTTTCCACTATTCTTTGACCTCTCTTTGATTTTACTTTAACTGGCACAATGGCAAGCTTACAGTCCTGTTCACCGGCCCCAGTAAGACCACTAGTCTGGATCGTAACAGGAATGTTATCTGCCTCATTATTAGGTTCGACTTCATTCTTCTCTTTGTGGTGAATATGGAGTATACTTGCATGTCGGAGACCACAGATTTTACATGAAAGGCGTTTTCTGCATTCTTTGCTTATGTGCCCAGTACACAAACAGCCAAAACAGATGCTGTTCTTTTTAAGAAAAGAAATCTTCTCATTATGAGGTTTCTTATCAAGCAGAGCACATGACTCCAGTGTGTGTCCGCCTTTGCAGAAAAAACAAGCCTTCACAGTGCTGTGACGATCTTGAGCCCCAGTCTGATTCTGTCTCTCAACATCAGAGACTGTTGTGGCAAAGCTACTTCCTTTAGCTCTTAGATGTGGAGAACGTTTCCCTCCATTGCTGCCCTTGGCTGCTAGATGTGTTGCTGGAACGTCACATAGATTTTCAAAGACGGGATCTGTTGCAATTTTAACTTGACGCTCACGGAAGGAAACAATGTCAATGAATGCGGCTCTGCGATGTTGCCTCTCCTGAATGTCACATGCTACTGTTCGCCATTTGTCTTTAACTTATATGGCAGTCTCCTAATCACAGCAAGCATATTGGAAGGTGTATTTAATTCAGAGAGATCATTAATCTCTTCCATTGCATTGCAGCATCCACGTAAGAACAAACAATATGTCTGAAGAGCTTTTCCATCTTCCGATCTAATCAGTGGCCATGAGTGAACTTTGTTCAAATAAGCAGATGCAATCACATGTCCATTCCCAAAGTGCTCATACAGCAGAGTCTTTGCCTTTACATATCCAGCACTTCCAGACATATGTTGACAGCTTTTAACAAGTTCATTGGGCTGCCCCTTGGTGTACTGTGCAAGATAATGCAGGCAGTCGCCAGCATCGCCAGTCTTTGCTTCTATGACCTGTTCAAACGAGTGCATAAAAGCCTGAAAATGTAAAGGGTCACCATCCAAGGTTTGAATCTCCCTTTTGGGCAGTGAAGAAAGACTTTGCTGATGGACCAACATACAAGTTATTTCATTTTGTTTTTCCATAATGGACAACAGATTTTCATTGGCTACTGGATGAGCAGCTTGTGGTTTAGGCAAAGGTGGAATTGATCCAAAAGCGTCAGAAGGCCCCATAAGAGTGGGTGCAGGTCTTTCCCTTTTCATATTCTCTTGCACTGTTTTTACTTGAAGCTCTGCATTCCCAGTGATTGCATTTCCTTTTGTAAGCGTCTGTGGAACAAAAGTCTCTGCATCCACATTAAGAATTTCAAGGCTGTTTCCCTTTGTTTTAAAATATGATTCCATTCCATTAGATTTCCGTGAAGCGACGCTCCGCATAGTGGATCCAGTTCTCAGCACGTTCACCTTTGCAACAGTTGCAGCTATATCTGCTTCAAGCTGAAGTTGTTCTTTCTTTCTCCTCAATTGTTCCTCTTGTTCTTCAAGAGAGTGTTTTTCTTTTAGCATATGTTGACGTGCGAGCAAGGCAGCCATTTCAGCTTCTGCCCTGAGACATGCAGATGAAGTAGATGATACTCTTGAGCTTGACCTACTGCCTTGATTTGACACACTGTCGGATGGCAACACGTCATCATTAACATCGTTCTGAGGATTAAGAGATGATTGAGGTTCTTTTCCAGTGTGCTCTCGCACCTCCACTTCTCCTCCCAGAGAAGTTTCCTGTGACTGTGCCTTGTCAGATGATGGCCTCCCCGAATGTTTATCAGTTTCAGAAAGCCATATCTTAATATCCTCCATAAACTCTTTATTGTATTTAGCGATGCTTGAGAACCATGTATTTTGTTTATCTTTCTCATCAAATGAGATTAGAGAAAGCAAAGATTCATGCAATGCACTGGCATCCTTAAACAGGTGTGTTAACTCATCAAACTGTTTTTTGACTTGTGAATGATTTTTATCATCTTTCATTAGCTCTTTAAGAGACATAATAACACTTTTCATTTTGTTTACATGCCTTTTCCGATCTGTTTGGATGGTTTCAATTTTGTTTGCAAGAGCTTTCTCAGTGTGGGAAATTAATCTTTTATCCTTTTCAGTTTTTCTAACAACAGATGCAGCCTGCGATCCACTCATTTTAAGCATTCAACATAAGCAGCATGCCAAAATCCAAAACAAAGGCAACAGCAATTCCTTCAAACTCAGTTGAACGCCTGCAGAGCCACAGCACACACACACACCAAATCCAACAGCAAATGTAGCGGTGGGCGTGTCACAAAAACATCTTTGTATGGTCAGAATCCAAACTGCGTTCAAACAAACACAGTTTACATACCACCGTCGTCTTCTCCTTATCTGTCAGACTAGCCGATTTTATGGGTGTAGTGGCGGCGGTGTGTGGGCTCGCGTCGGCGTTTATTCAGCGCTGATTGCGGGAGGCTCCATTGCCGCCGCACTTTTTTGCTGACAAATATTGGCGACTGTCAAGCCTTTGAGTTGCCGAGCAGCTGAATAGGGGAATAATGTTGACGCGCCCGCTGTTTAAAACGTAAGTCAAAGTTCCAGGTTAAAACTCCTTTATTTGTTATCAAATTCTTAAAATCCGTAGAAAAACTGTGATCAAAAACATTCTAAGCTTGAGCGGTCAGCAAAAGTCGACTTCCCCCATCACCCACTCATTCACAAAAATTCCCTCGGGCCGTGAACAGGTGATATAGCAATCACTATTACTATTACCGACACCACGTGACCCAAAGCTATGCCTATCCACAACACTTCTTCTTCCTAAAAGTGTAAATGTGTCCTTTTGCTTGTATGTCATAAGTTTGTTCTGATGTCAAACTGCTTTGTAATGTTCACGTTTGAGCTTTATTTCCCTTCATCTTTTTCTACAGCAGTTAATAAGGCTGCTCTATTACCGAGAAATTGTATCACGATTTGGTTTAAAATGTCAGGAAAATGTCCACAGTTGGTACTAAATGAAACCATTTTAGGTCTAATTTCTGACAAATTAAACTGCAGCCGCACTGTGATTTAACTTAACATGGACCTAATGACACAATCACTATCTATTATATCTTTTTCTCTTGTTCTCTTTGTCTTTCTCATCCATCTTCACACTATTCCTTTTCTGTCGTGTCGGAGTTTAACAGTTTGATTTAGAGCCACATATTTCAGAGTAGACCTTCCTCTGTGATTCATCGCCCTGCTCTCTCACTCTCCCCTCTGAATCTCTGCCTCTCTCTATTGAACATCCTCCCCGTAGAGCTGTGGTAGGTAGGTAGGTAATGGATTTCCAAGGAGCAGTTATAAAAACGAACACACTCACGGCGATGACCCGAGATTTATAGTTTGGTCTCTTCTCTTGCTGCCGTAAAAGAAAGGGATAATACAAAGCGGACTTATTTATAGACGCCATCCTTATCTCTTTTATTCTGTCCTTGCGATGCTGTGCTTGTATGTACCCTCGGTAAGGTCGGATGATTTCTACACTGATTCTAGGTTCGGTTTTCTGTTGTTTTTTGTGGTTTTCTTTCAAGGCGTTGCGTCAGGCCCTAGTTATTTTATTTATTTTCGTCCAAGCAGGGCTGACATATTAACAATAACGTGGAACATCTGCTCTGCACATTAGCATTTTCTGTTTTCCAAAAAATCAATTCAGTTTATTTTCTCTCTTTGCTCTGATATCGGGTCACAGATCCATCAGTCTCAGCACTGATGCTCAAATCTTCCTCCCCTCAGCCAACTCCTCCAGTAATCTTCTCTTTCCTCTCCTGATTGGACATGCTTGAAACTGCTCACCTTGATTCAGCTTAATTGGCCAGCAGTTGGTAATATAGCATTACCTCTAGATATGATATTTTAGTCCTCTTTCATTCTTTTTATTTTGCAGCTTTCATGTGTTTGAAAAAGCTCCTTTGGCCTGAGAGCAGCTATTACGCTCTGGTAACTCCAACATCTTTACTACTTTTCACTGAAAGTTCAGGTTGTAATAAGCAGTTGTAATATATGTTGTAGATGTACTGCTACAGGAAGTAAAGGAAACACTGGGATAATGTTAACGTTGATTTTTGGTGTGATTTTGAATCCAGCCCGAAATCGGAAGTGACGACATTTTCGCGGAAATGTAGTTTTTTACCATCAGGGCCTTATGAGCCTATACTGGTGTTTTTAAAAGTTATGTTTGACTTTATGACTTTCTGTGTCGTTTCTGGGATGCTTAGGCCTCTTATGTTAAAAAAACAAAAACGATTTTCAATTTTTTTGTAGTTTATTGCACTTTTTTGCAATTAATGTAATTACTATGCACTTAATTCATACATGTTATTAAATTTTGGGCTATAATGGTTGTATTGATGTATATCAACTTGAAAATGGCTCCACAGCATGTAAAAATCTAATATAAGCTCTGGCGGACTTGGTTCTATGGTAGGTGTTAAAGGGTTAAACTGATGTCCACAGTATTGTTAAAGGAATACACGTTGTAGAAATAGTTTTGTGTGCAGTGAAGATTTCCGTATCTTGTTTGCAAGTAAATGTCAAATGTAGAACAAAGTCCGACAACAAAGTAAAGTGAGAAAAAAGAACAAGTGGTGTCAAGTAGAGGCAAAGCAAATGTGACATGGAGCTAAAGGGGAACGTTGACAAGAAACAGTCACAAAGGTCAGCAGAGAGCACAGAGGCAGAGCCTGTGAAAGTGTGACATGAGAAAGATTATCAAAAGGGGAAAAAAGCTCAAAGAGAAAGGAAAAAGGATGAAGTGACAAAACCCAGAGACAAGGCCAATTTGATATTCAGCCTGTAAACTAAGGATGGGTTCAGTTTATCACCTCAGGGACGCAGACGCACTCGACCAAATCTCCACCTCATCAGTCATTCAAAACACTATCAGTCAACCAGGAAATCACCCATCAAACAGACACAGTAACCCACAATGAATCAGACTCGTACCAAATAGACTTGTCTGACTGACCGAGTGACAGGTCCCACTGGCGCTTCTCTGATTGATGAATACAAACATTCAGTCATCCAGACACCTTTGAGTTATCAACAGTGTCATATAAGGTTTGGGTTCAAAGTTAAAAAGTACTCACTTTCTTCAGGTTTTGAGATGATTAATCATGTTGTTGCCATTTCACCCAAATGTTACCCAAATCCTGCCAGATAAACAGCATTCAGCTGTCCAACAGTTCTATTTATGTTGGCCAGAAGGTATGTGTCATCTCTGCTGATTGCTCAACACACTGCTGGTATTGTCCATCCCAGTATTACACCACAATCTGCATATAGAGATCCACAGGATATCGTAACAGTGCCATCTCTGCTTTCAGGCGCCACGATAAGAGACGT
This sequence comes from Maylandia zebra, assembly GCF_041146795.1. Lineage (NCBI taxonomy): Eukaryota > Metazoa > Chordata > Actinopteri > Cichliformes > Cichlidae > Maylandia > Maylandia zebra. The sequence goes on along the minus strand of NC_135180.1, from coordinate 37,378,572 downwards.
TTGTCCAATAACTTTAATACAAACCCAATAAAGACTTTTAGATAAGGCCTCTACTTTTTTATTGGAAAGGAGTCTAAGGCTCAGGCCACATGACTCCACTCTGTAACATGATGTCTGGTTTCTGCTGGCGACCTTGAAGCCTCGCTCTGGTATCTGTTATCTTAGAGGCCTCAGTCTGTTTCTGGCATCTGTCTGTATTATTTTTACTTGTATTTGCAGCTAAATGAAGGTCAGAAAGGAGCTTCTAGACAAAATATTAGAAAGTATTTAACTCCAGTGACGGAATGAAGAGAATATAAAAGTATGAAATGAAGTATATAAATGTTCACAGTGGGAGGACAGTCTCAGAACTCGAGCATTAATGCCACTCACGTTTCCTAAATGTAGAAATACAGTAAATGGTTTGACAGATTGCAAATTACAATCTCCTGAAGAATTCTTTCTGCTTTGAGGAAACCTGATTCCATGAAATTTACAAATCTAACCAAACAGCCACACCAGCCATGCACAGTTTTATTACACGTATGACCTATGCAAGCACCATTTAACACGAATGATGAACACAACAACTTGGAAGGCTCGAACTGGTCAAAACTATGAAAGTGGCAAAAGCTAATAGATGATTATTCATCTATCAGCTTATTCTGATAGATGATTATATGAAATTCATCATCGTATATGTCTTATAATCTGCAGATTAAGAGTTTGCCTGTTAAAAACAACAACATTCAGAGAGCCCAGTGCCCCCTAAAGGGCGTGACCTTGACTTGACCCGATTTTTGCCAAAATTAAATCAGCTGCAGCTTTTATTGGTATCTACCATCACCCAAAAGTTCAATATGATATCTTGAAAGCTGTGGACACTAGACTGCTAACAAATAGACAAACAAACGCAACTGATTTTACAGCAGATATGTTGAAGCATCATTGTGTCACACTATAACAGGATAATCCTCAAAAAGTTATAAATTCTGTTAACAAAAGGCTGCAGGTAGAATGACAAATGCTTTTTTCTGGTTCAAACTGATAGCGTAGGAGTAACAGTACCTGTAACAGTGCTGCTGTGTTGGACAAATATTTGGAGAAGCTGCGACTCATTTTTCATCCAAGAGGTCTAAAGAGTCGAGAAGTATTTCACTGGATGAGCAAAGAAGATGAAAAATAGAAAAGATTTGGGGTTAAAAAAGATTTACAGACTGTTTGTGACTCGCTCATCATTCATGTTGAACGCACACTTAATAACCACACGTAGTTTATCTGAGCTACAGTATTGTAATCATCCATCTTATTATTAACTCTCCTGTTTGATCAGCTGATGAATCAGTTTCACCTGTAAGTTAAAGGGTGTTGGTAGAAAAATCCTCTCATACCTTTGTGGTGTCCCCTTGAAGTCTCCTCTTTACTCTGACAAACCTTTTTGATGATGCCTAACCCCCCCTGGGGATTCCGCGTGTCCCAGGTGGAGGATGCGGAAGTGAGGATGAGATGGATAATAAATTGCTTGTAAACACTGCATTGTATATTACAAATGTGGAGAAAAAAACCCTTAACTGACATTTAGTGCGCACGAGTGAGTAGATTCACTTCAGCATTCAAGAACAAGGACTGCCGTCCATTCAAGTTAGCAGCAGAGGATATTACTGCTAAATTTTTTTATTCAATTGTATGTTGAATGAAAATCAATATTAATTTGTGGATATAAAAGCAGCCTTAACGACAGTTGTTTACTTACAATTTTCATTTAAAAAATGCAAAAATTCTACCTGAAAGTTGATCTAGAGCCACATTACTAAAGTCAATAATCCACAGATGCCTTATGCATGTGCAAAACAACAACAACAACAACAACAACAACAACAACGAGCAAACCACTGATTACACTCGAGACCAGCAAAGTCAGATATGATTCTGCAAAAGACAACAAAAAAAAAAACAGTTCACCTAAAAGCACTTACACATTTCTGAAATAAAGTGTTTGGATGGATGAAACAAAGACAGGGTTTAAACTTTCTGCATCTGTAGGTTCTCTGGGGTCTGCTCAGGTCATGTCATCAAACAGTGAGCATAAGAGCCCATCTGGTCTTTAAGTTATGACGTATGAACTCTGCTTCCGGGTCCAAACGACTCTGCTTTTATTAAGGCAGTTGTGTTTTTAACATGTTTTAATGCTTTGTTCTATTTAATTTAAAAACAGTCAATGATCACTGTCGGCCTCTCTCTGTTTTTATTACCACTGTTCAACGGCAGCACGTTTTAAAGCTCAGTTTTTAAATCCTTACCATGCAGCAGTATATTATTGACTAACCTCGTATTGTGGATGGATTATCTCAGTTGTTCTCCTGACTGAAGTTTGGTCCATTTACAGCATCCTGCCATGCGACTGCATTTGTACCTAACCATCGGGAACCCTCACGTTAACTTTTATCGAGTGGGAAAGTTAACGTTCATCCTCCAGCTTCACTGTTTATGTTATGCTAACATAACTGTGTCGCTAGCCACCACATAATTACATACTAGCTAGCCCAACTTCAGTAACCCTACAAATGTCACTGCTGTTTAGTTTTCTGTCTTCATTTATGTGGGAAGTTTTAGCAGAGCTGTACGTTTAATTTTTCAGAAATCTCTGTCAGAACATGATATATCATCTTTAAATGGAAACTAACTTCCTGCTAATTTCTAACTCCGTTAAACTTCATAAATTCTGTTTTCATGGATGCCAGCAACGCTGATCATTTTATTAAAGATGAAAGAATTTAGACAGTTTGTAGCTCTCAGTGATGCCGCAGTGTTTGTTTGACCCAGAAACAGCTAAAGACATCAGACTCAAAGACCAGATAGAGATGTTCACATTCCTATCTGCAGACAATTTGCAGGGATGAATACTTGGATGTCGGGTCTCTAGCTCCCTGTCCCTGTCAATAACAGAGTATGAACGAGGTGATATGACAAATGACAAAAAAATTGTGTTATTGTCCACACACTTATGGACCTAAATGTAAATGGACACGTATCAGCTGAACAGTTGTAGATAAAATGTTAGTGTGAGGTGATTTTTGCATTAAAGGCTTATTTTGTGTTGTTATTGAAGTTCAGCCATTTCGATCTTGAAATTGTCACTGACCTTCTATCCGCCTCGCTCATTGGCTGCTGCAACTGTTGTCGAGGTCATTTAGTCAATAATGGAGCTGTTTGGGTTTAGAGCAGATGAATGTTTATTCAGAATTCTATTTTTATGCTGTGATTGCTCACAAACAGTGTGAGAGAATCATCAAACAGCTGTATTTAGTCTGGCTGTTTGTGGCCTTCGGCAGCTGCAAATATTTTTTTCTAAATAGGACTACCTTGGATGTTGTTTTGGTTTCTTTTATGAGTCTGTAACATGAGAAACAATCTAAATGACCCGCAACAAAAGCTAAAAACTTCTTTTTAGTTTTTACAGTTCAAAACAAATTTTAATTCTCTAGATGTCTGTGGGTGTGATTCCAACAAAATGTCCCTATAAAGAGCTGAATATCCTTGAATGTGACACCTGAGCTCCTTTCACCTCTCAGCTCAGTTGTGAAAATGAAAATCTAAGTCCGTGTCACGAATCAAATCCACCAGGAATCAAAGAAAACAGCCTTCCTTTGAAACTGATGCCCATGGATATTTGAAAATGTTTGGCTGCTCCCAGCGTGATGAAACATCTTTACTGTTTAATAGACAGCTTTAACCTTCAATCCATGTTCAATTCAAATGGATAAAGAAAAAAAGTAAGCGCAAATGGTGAGATTTCTATCCAAAAACGTTCAGCGGGTTCAGTTCCAGGCAGGGAGGAGGTGGTGGAGATCTGTGCCCAGCTGGGGGATGTTCTGGTGGGGCTTAATGCTGGCGGGGCGCCCCTGGAGGCAGAGCTGTAGGGAGGGAGGGATGAAGAGAGATGAGGGACCCACAGGGGAGAGAGACTCAGCTCTGACCATCTGCCAGCCTCCAGACGCTGCCAGCACACACTTACACAAACAACCCTGAATGCATCCTTTCTGCCTGCATACATTCATTCACCGTACGTGTCTATACGCTGTATATTTTTAGCCAATTAGGAGCGTTAATAGCCTGCATGTGTATGTGTGTGTGTTGGCAGATAGATGCAGGGTCTAGCACTTCTGCTGCCTCCCTGCTGAATTTACACTTCTCTCTCAGGATAAAACAGCCCTCCACCTATTAACTTCTCCATCCAGCCATCCTTGCGTCTCCACCTTCTGTTTCTGCTCCTCCTCTTCTTCGTCTTTGCCTTCTCTCCACAAATTCCACGTCGGTTTATCTGTCCCTCCTTTTATCACTCCAGTATGTGTACACCATATAAGAGCTGTTGCTACAGTGGGGCAAAAAAGTATTTAGTCAGCCACCGATTGTGCAAGTTCCCCCACTTAAAATGATGACAGAGGTCAGTAATTTGCACCAGAGGTACACTTCAACTGTGAGAGACAGAATGTGAAAAAAAAATCCATGAATCCACATGGTAGGATTTGTAAAGAATTTATACGTAAATTAGGGTGGAAAATAAGTATTTGGTCACCTCAAACAAGGAAAATCTCTGGCTCTCACAGACCTGTAACGTCTTCTGTAAGAAGCTTTTCTGTCCCCCACTCGTTACCTGTATGAATGGCACCTGTTTGAACTCATCATCTGTATAAAAGACACCTGTCCACAGCCTCAAACAGTCAGACTCCAAACTCCGCCATGGCCAAGACCAAAGAGCTTTCGAAGGACACCAGGAAAAGTATTGTAGACCTGCACCAGACTGGGAAGAGTGAATCTACAATAGGCAAGCAGCTTGGTGTGAAAAAATCAACTGTGGGAGCAATCATCAGAAAATGGAAGACATACAAGACCACTGATAATCTCCCTCGATCTGGGGCTCCACGCAAGATCTCATCCCGTGGGGTCAAAATGATCATGAGAACGGTGAGCAAAGATCCCAGAACCACACGGGGGGACCTGGTGAATGACCTGCAGAGAGCTGGGACCAAAGTAACAAAGGTCACCATCAGTAACACACTACAACGGCAGGGAATCAAATCCCGCAGTGCCAGACGTGTTCCGCTGCTGAAGCCAGTGCATGTCCAGGCCCGTCTGAAGTTTGCCAGAGAGCACATGGATGATACAGCAGAGGATTGGGAGAATGTCATGTGGTCAGATGAAACCAAAGTAGAACTTTTTGGTATAAACTCAACTCGTCGTGTTTGGAGGAAGAAGAATACTGAGTTGCATCCCAAGAACACCATACCTACTGTGAAGCATGGGGGTGGAAACATCATGCTATGGGGCTGTTTTTCTGCCAAGGGGACAGGACGACTGATCCGTGTTAAGGACAGAATGAATGGGGCCATGTATCGTGAGATTTTGAGCCAAAACCTCCTTCCATCAGTGAGAACTTTGAAGATGAAACGAGGCTGGGTCTTCCAACATGACAATGATCCAAAACACACCGCCCAGGCAACAAAGGCGTGGCTCCGTAAGAAGCATTTGAAAGTCCTGGAGTGGCCTAGCCAGTCTCCAGACCTCAACCCCATAGAAAATCTGTGGCGGGAGTTGAAAGTCCGTGTTGCTCGGCGACAGCCCCAAAACATCACTGCTCTCGAGAAGATCTGCATGGAGGAATGGGCCAAAATACCAGCTACTGTGTGTGCAAACCTGGTAAAGACCTATAGTAAACGTTTGACCTCTGTTATTGCCAACAAAGGTTATGTTACAAAGTATTGAGTTGTATTTTTGTTATTGACCAAATACTTATTTTCCACCCTGATTTACGAATAAATTCTTTACAAATCCTACCATGTGGATTCATGGATTTTTTTTTTTCACATTCTGTCTCTCACAGTTGAAGTGTACCTCTGGTGCAAATTACTGACCTCTGTCATCATTTTAGGTGGGGGAACTTGCACAATCGGTGGCTGACTAAATACTTTTTTGCCCCACTGTATATATGGACATTTGACATATTTTTGCTTGTTCATGGTCAAACTGTTCATGATGCTGAAGTCAAAAACAGTCAAAGTAAAATAATATTTTTGGAAATGTTGTCAAATCTTGGTCAAATGGCAAGTTTTTAGGTTTTTTTCCCTTATATGAATGAGTTTGTCAAATATTTGCTACTTAAAAGATGAAAAGATCAACATTTGTTGGGGAGTACAGAGCGCATGCAGCAGATGCCATCTGGACGATGTCATAATAAATTGATACAGCAATTATGGTGGTGATGTCGCCGATGTTTTCAGATGTGTGGATGAGTTTTTGTAAACTTGGAAAATCAAATGAGTCTACTACAAAAAGAGTTAAAATCTCAGCAACTTGCACAAAGTTTGAATCAATGAAAACGATCAACAAATTTCAGAAATTGTTCTCGTTGTACCCATGTGCTGTATATGAAAGATAGACATACCCACTGCAATTTCCCCCGTTGGTTTCAGCTTCAGCAATAGCTTTTTTGTCACACCAGTGTTGTTTTTTGTAACCAGAAGTGACCAGATGTGGATGAGAGAGTGGGGTGATGAAGGATCAGATAATGCTAGCTAGCTTGCTGGAGCCATAAAGTGCACGAGCTCATCACGTAAACACATGCTACAGTAGTTAGTACTAAATCGTCTTTCTCTGGTGGGCCTGTAAGGATTACCACAGCTGATCATTGGCCTGCACATATACTTTGCACTGACTTCAGTCAGACTAACCATCTGGTTGTTCTCTCTCACCACATCCATGAACCTTCGCTTTGGTCTTCCGCCTTTATTCTTTCCTTGCAGTGACATCTTCAACATCCTTAGGCCAGTATATTGACGTTCCCTCTCCTGTACATCTCCAAACTGTGAGCTTACCCTCAGATGTACACATTTATAATCCTGTCTGTCAACAAACTCTTAGCATCATTAGTTGTGCTGCATCCAGATCCACTTCCATTTTTGTCAGTGCTACCATCTTCTAATATACTTCAGAGCAGAGGTGCCATCTTTTAGACCTTTCTTTTCAGCTTTGCAGGTAGCTTTGCAGTAACACTCATCTCCACCCTGCCTTGCAACTTCATCATTTGACTTGCCTTCTATCATACGCGTGTATTCTGTCTTGTTTCTACATTCCTCTTAGTTATTTTCACGCAAAAAACGTGGATGCAGGCTTCTTGGGTTTTGGTATCAGCCAGGCTCTGCTCTCTCGTCTTCAGCTAGTTCAGAACGCTGCAGGCCGACTCTTGACAGGCACTCGTAAACATGACCATGTTTCCCCAGTCTTGGCTCGTTTACACTGGCTTCCAGTACATTGTAGAATTGATTTTAAGATTTATTTTTTTTAACTCTAAATGGATTAGCTCCGTCATACCTCTCTGATCTGTTAACTTAAAATACTCCGAATAGAACTCTCAGGTCAGCTGATAAGTTGCTTCTAGTTTGGAAACAGGCTAAAAAACAGAGCTCGGGCCTTTGCGATTGCTGCACCCAAACTTTGGACCAGTCTGCCTCTTGAAATTAGAATCGCTCCAACACTTGACATTTTTAAAACTCGTCTGAAAACACAGTTTTTTGGTTTTTTTGTTTTGTTCTTTGTGTGTGTTTGTTCTACTTTTTACTTTTTTATTATGTTCAGCACTTTGGTCAACCTGTGTTGTTTTTTAAATGTGCTTATAAATTGATTGATTGAAAACTAGCCACCTCAAACCAACCAATATTGTTTCTCAAATAACTGTCCCAAAAGTTTGAGTTCAATGAGTAATGCCAGCCTTGCCCTAGCTTTAGACTTTACTGCTATAGTCATTGTTTAGTTATGAAAAATATTCACTCTCTTTACAATTGTTATGAAAGGAGAAATGAGCTAAGTTAGACCTACACTGTGTTTCATAGCAGGCTGTAAACATGCCTGTGCTGTAAAGTTGGACATTTAGGAGTCTTTGGTGATTGGCCCCCCCGAGCTGACTTCACTCTGGAGCTCTGGAGCTTGATGCTAGTTTGAACCTCATAAAGAAGAACACAGTGCGACTCTATTAACATGCCACCTGTTGACAGATGCGGATCAATGTGCAGATGTTTTTGGCACTTCAGGTGTTTAGTTTAGATTTGCATCTATCACAGAAGCATCGAATCCCAAAGTCACTGTACAGCATTATGATGTCCTCAAGTATACAGCCAGCGGGAATGAAGTACCTCGAAAAACTGCACAAGTGTTAAGGGGGCTGGTGTCGTTATTAAAGCAAATATTGATTTGATTTAGGTTTTCAAATTTCAATTCATGAATAAAAATTATTCATGGCATTCTTTTTGAAGCATCTTCTAAACTTTGGCGTAGCTCTGTACACATGGGCTTTTGATCCTTCAATCTGTACTCAGCATGTGTGAAGACTGGGAACAACACATGTAAATTTGTCAGACTTAGCGTGTTTCTGCTGTGTGTGATCCTGCGTTAATCAGCGGAGCTGAGAACAGAGAGGATTAGTGACTTAATCAGGGTGCTAGATGATGGTTATTAATAGAATTAGACTGAGTTGTCATCGCTGTGATGAGAGCACTTTATTCCAAAGTTTCTCTTTTTTTTTATAGTTCCTTGTTCCATTTGAGAACACAGCACATGTTTGTTAAACACCAAGAAATATGGCAGAACGGTTTGATCAATCTATCAGTTCCACACATTAATTAATAGCACCCTTTAATCCTGGCCATTCATCCAGTGACTCATCCATCATCTGCTGTCTGCACTCAACCAAAGACTTTACCAGTCAAGTAGTAGGTTTTGTTTCAAGCAGCCAACTAATCTCACATTTATAAGTAATTTCATTAAAAAAATGCATTTTTTTGTAGGTGGAAACATAATAAGTGACATTTATCTCAAACATAGCTTTTATATGCTACAAAGCAACAGGATAACCTGTAATGAGTGAGCACCATTCCAACTGGCTAACAATTATCCCTCCAAATCTCTCCCCAGTTATAATTCAACAGCATCTCCAACAATAACGTTGTTGCTGGTTTGCTATAACTGGACCAAAATGATCAGAAAGCTGTCATCAGACCTGCTGCTCATTCTGTGAACCGACCACTGGAAACAAAAAGCTCACATAAACCTAAAAGGAAATCTCTTCCCACACCACCTGATCTCCTCTTCTGCACTTTATCCAGAGACGATAAAGTCTTTTCTGTTTCTTTCATTTGCTTTTGAATGATCTTAAGTCCTGTCTTTTTCTGTCACTGCTCTGTGTCTGTACATTAGACATTTGGTTTCAGTCGCCGTCTGTCCATCGGTGGTTTTAGACTAATTAACACTTGTTTGAAAACTTTTGATGTATTTGCACTGGGCTAATGAGTTATCAACTGTAGTCGCTATATTCTTTTCTCCCTGTCTCGCCTCTCTGACTTCGCATTTCCCACTTGCTGTGACAGCCGAGGAGACAAACGATGAAAGTGGAGTGATCATAAATTACTGCAGTGTGCTGTAGAGACTTTCACGCTGTCTTGAAATGAAACGAGGGCGTGTAAGTTAAACGGGTAATTAAAGCAAATAAAATGTATTTTTTTCTTTTTAGTGGTGGTGATGGGGGAATGCCATTAGCTGAGGTCAGTGAGTGCCCAGCTGCAAAGTTAAGACGTTCACCCTCACAAAATAATCCCAGGATTTCCAGCCTCATGCAGAAACTATCGAATAACCGCGGGGAGCAATCCTGCAGATGATAATGACTGTCCGTGAACTTGCTCCACAAAGTGACTTCTCATTGCTCAGCCATTAAGGGACAGCTGTACTCTCCAACCATATAATCCATCCCTTCTTTCTAATTGAGTGCAAACCTTTGTTGGTCCTGTTTTTTGCATTGCTTGCTCCTTTCTTCTCCTTCACCTTTCCCACTAGTCGTCTTTCACTGGCCTGCTTTATTCATTGGAATATTCTAATGTGTGGGGGGTTCTTCTGAGGATGGTCTCACTTGCAGCTGTTCATCAGTGACAAAGGTGTTAAAATAAAGTCCTCCTGTCAGCTGTTGCAGGTCATTTGACCTGCAGTGGCAGCTTTGTCAGGAAAACAGACATCTGGAGTCTGATTCAGCAGTAATATTATCTTTGTCTTACCTGAAAGTGTTTGTTTTCCCCTGGATTTTAATGCCATCTATCTTTATTGCACCTATTTATGGTCCCAAAGCACTTACCTCAGTGTTGCCTGCTCTGGCCTTGGGTCAGAACATTTCCAAATGTGAACAGGTTGGTGGCATACTGGGTTGTTATTTAAGGGTACACTTCATCCTCACCGTCACCCAGCTGACCCGTTTCCTGGCTGCCTGGGACAATGGGGTGTGGACCCATATGTCCAACTCACTGAGCCTGGCCTCCAGCCTTATTTATTACACGACTGTTTTTACTAAAGGAGGCTCAGTGATCAAGAAAGAGGAGGAAGCCATGCGATTAGTGACTAGGCTAGGAGCTACGCTAGCAGCTACGCTAAGCTAGTGAATCCCTAAAGATAGAATCAGTGAATATAATTTGAAACTGATTTAGCAGAAATTGTACTTTGGATAAAGCACTTGAAGGTTACACTACAAAATAAGTTTTATTTAAAGGTCTGTAATAAAGCAAGCTACACAAATGAAGCCATACAGAACACCACTGTGGAGTGTAACAGGAACAAGAAGTGATAAAATACTGCAGAGAGAGCCAACACCTAGTGAGAGTGCCATCAAGAGAGCAGCTTTGTTTATACAGCATTTTGCATTTAATCCTGAGTTATGATTAATCTCGGGCTGTCTTCCACAGCGTGTCTTTTGTCCCGTCTTTCTTCCCTCTTCCCCCAACTGGTTGGGCAGATGGCTGCCCCTCTCTGATCCAAGGTCTGCTAGAAGTTTCTTCCTGTTAAAAGGGAGTTTTTCCTTCCCATTGTCACCAAGTACTCGTCATCTGATTGTTTTCTCTGTGTTATGGTATGGGGTTTACCTCACAATATGAAGCTCCGAGCTTGAAGCAACTGTTGAGATTTGGTGAACTGAATTGAATGTAGTTTGGGGACAGACAACGATGTGCTTTAAAAGTGATCTGTAGCCAATGGCGGGAAGCCAGAAATGGGCTGATCTGGTAGTATTCAAAAAAACCAGTAACAGGGCTCACTGTTGCATGTGGAATTATCTTGAGGAAAAAGATGTGCTGTTTATGCAAGCGAGAGGGCTGGTTCAGCAGCCAAATTGATCTGTAAAGTCCTGATATATGTTCCATTGCAACGGTTGTATGGCTCAGTGCTAAGGACTTTATCGTTTCATTCTAATGACAAGTGCAACGTGTGAATCATGATTTGTTTTCTGCTCAAACCTCAGGTTAAACCTCAGATTCACCTTCAGCCATCGGCTTGCACCCCTTCTTTGCAAGCGATCAATCCCCTGAATTATTTCTGGGGATTGAAGTATATGGATGGACAGATTGGACAAATCAGTTCAGTTGGTCCAGTCTTCATCTTCAATAATAATGCAATAAAAAATTAATCATTTTTATAATATTCAGTGCTCATTATTGATGCATCGTCATCCTCGCTGTTCTACTGGTTTTATTTTTCTTTCTTTAGATTAGATTAGATAGAACTTTATTAATCCCTCGGGTGGGTTCCTCTGGGAAATTCGATTTCCAAAAAAGCACAGCACCGACAGAAGTTACAGAGTTACAGAATATTATATATATATATATATATATATATATATATATATATATATATATATATATGTATATATATGTATATATATATATATATATATATATACATATATATACATATATATATATGTATATATATATATATATATATATATATATATATATATATATATATATATATATATATATATATATACATATATATATATATATATATATATATACACACACACATATATATAAATACAGAGACAATATAAATAAAATATACGAAGGGGATAAATAGAATAAATAGGAATAAAAATAAAAATACAAGTGAATTGCACATTTCAAGTATTGAGTCTATTGCACCGTTGACTATTTACAAAAGTATTGCACAAAAGGTATTGCACAGTGAGGTGAAGAGGCACTACAGCTTAGTTGTTCTGATGATCAGCCAGAGTATAAATATAAAAGTATCCTACTGAGATCACTTTAGAGGTAATGATGAGACTTTTTTTAATGAAATGATTTACAAACATTTTTACCAAACAACCTAAGTGGACTAGAATTGATTGAAAACATGCCGAGGAAACAAGGATGTAGTTTCTGTCACCATCAGCTTATCATGGATCATGGAAATCCACGATCAGTAAACCTTCTGCTACAAGCGATGACCGCTGTTTCATTGCTGCCTAAATATATGTTCAGACATGTAGACAAACAACACTGGTGTGGTTATAAAAAATATTGTATTCTTCCAGCAGAAGTTTTCACTGCTCAGTGTTTGTTTTGCTGGTTGGAAGTATTGAGAAGAAAGAAGACGGATGTTTTTTTCATTAAGAAAAAGAGAGATCCGCTCTGTGGAGTGTCAGGTCTGTCTTTAGTTGGAGACTCTGAGACTCTCCAGCTGGTTGTAGAGAAACACACTGTATGGAGGCAAAGCTCCGGCCGTATTAATCCTCAGTGTGTAAGTCGACCCTAACCCCACCTCGAGGCATCACAATATGTAATTTGTTTTTCTTAAATTGTTCTTCCGAGTCTCAACAATCATGGAACAAACAATATAATCACTGTGAGAAATATCAAAAACTATTCACAGATCTATGATGATTTAGACCTCAGTGAATTAGTTGTCGTTGCAGGGTTTCTTCCAGCTTCCTCCCACAATACAAAGACGTGCATTTTAGGTTAAGTGATAATTCTAAAGTAGCTGTGGATGGGAACATGAGGATCAATAGTGGTCTGTCTCTCTGTGTTAGCCCTGCAGCGGGATGTCAACCCAGTGAGGCTGAACTGAATACGCAGAAGAAACTGGTTAGATGAATGAATGAATAGAGACGCCAAATTATAAGTTCATGCAATGGAGTCAGTCCGTGTAGCCAATTCACTTGCAAACATGACTATTTGGAACTGAATTGGACAGAGTGATTGACTCACATCACAGCAAGTTTCTCTCCAACTCTTTAGGTTATTTGAGCAGTTTATTGTGACCCATTGTTTCTGTTTAACTAGTGGCCATAGTCATTATGATCGGAGAAAGACAAAAGACTTGCGGTTATAAGATTTTACAGCCACAAAGTCCATATAGGAGGAGCTTTACATGAATGAACTGATCAGGTAAACAGTGGAATTTCTGCTAAATTGTTTTTTATTCCTTTACCAAAGCAGTTCAGTGGCTTTAACTTTATTTCTGTTAATGTAATGTTGAGGACAAACCCACACCAAGCTAGGTGAGCAAAAATGCTGCTGCTGGCTGGTCCACTAATTCTGGACTCCTACAGATCATTTTTATTTGGTGAGAGCAAGCTGCCAGTGTCATGTTTAATTTCAAAGGACTTGTTGTAATCAGTGAATTATGGATAAATTATAGACTTTGAACAAAAGCCAGTGCTTTTGAAGAAAAAATAATAACATTCTCTTTATCTGATGTATTAAAGATGTATAAAGCTGAAAGTAAACTGTGCCATTTTTCATTGTTCATGATGAAAGATGACCAGTGTGACAGAACTGTGGTGGTATCATTGGTCACCACTCCAGCTGCACTATGAGAGAAGTTGGCCATTGTTATAGTCCCTCCTGTTCTGATCAAGGGCAAAAGTTAGAATAATGATCTCACAGTGGGACTAATTAATGTGACACTGGTGCAACGGTGAAATACTTTAAAAAATCAGAATAGAATAAATGGAGGCAAAAAATGCAAAGTGAAAGACTTCTTTCAACAAAGAAGAACAAATAATAGTTTTGGCACATTGTTTGTTTGCATGTGTCCTCCAGGTGTTATCGTGAAAGTTAAGTAGGACGCAGCATCGGAGGAAACAAGGAAGTGCACACTCATCATAGGCTGTGAAACAGCAGATATTAGAGAATCACCATGCAGATCTACATTTTAAATCGTACAGAAGGTCATGATGTTTGAATAAGTGAATAGTCATTAAATGATGGATGCAAAAAATCAAATTGTTTATGCAACTATTTGTGCGTTTTCTTTCTTTTTACCACAGACTGCATGAATAAAGCTGGATGTAGTTTCCAAATCTAAGAAGTAAAGACAAAGTAAAGACTAGGGGGCAACTCCAGAAGTCCATGGAAAAAAACTGTAATTTCTGACATGTTTTCTTCTGGTCTCAGTTGCTATTTTCTAGTCTTACTAAATGCAGCATGGCATTCATTTCATAAATTATGGTTATTATTAGTTAAAAGGAAAAAATTAAGCAGGTATGCTTTATGGTGGGCTTACCCTGCCACATGCATGTGTTCAAAGGAGCTTGCAAAGAAAAGCGTCTGGACTTCTTTGAGTTGCTTGAAGACGTTTCACCTCTCATCCGAGAAGCTTCTTCAGTTCTAAGGTCAAATGGTGGAGAGTCCCAGATATAAACCTAGTGGGAGTTTCCCCCCACAGAGGGACAAAAGGACCCCCTGATGATCCTCTAATCGCCTGAGCCAAGGTGTGAAACTGGGTGTGGGTCCCAATCAGCCAGAGTTTCGGGTGAGTTCATTGTGAAACCTGGCCCCACCTTATCATGCGAATTCCTGAGGTCAGATGGCCCAGGATGTGAGTGGGATTGCTGGGTCTGAAATGCACCGGGATGTCATGCTTGGAGAAAACTCTCCTGAGTTTTTCTGATACACCGGCTACATAGGGGATGACAATGTTGTTGCGTCTGTCCTTCTTATCCTCCCTCGCTGGTGTCTGGTCTTCTTTTCTGGTCTTCAAGCAACTTAAAGAAGTCCAGACGCTTTTCTTTGCAAGCTCCTTTGACTACGATGACCTGGATGACTGAGAACCTTCACAGACACATGCATGTGTAATTTCCCACAGTTTCTCAGCCAGAAGGTCCAGTCCATACTCTACAGTATATACCAACAATCATGGAGAGCAAATACTCAGTGGTGAGTTTGCTCAAAATGCCAATCCACACTTTATATATCAAACCCGAGTCTTTAAATCGATGTTGCACAGTGTGGCATTCAAAACAGTTGCTGAAAATCTCTGTAGCCGCCTTTAGATCAGATCTTGTAAAGTTCTGGTTATCATTATGAGCATGATTATCCTCAGTATCACGTCTCCCACTGTGGATGACGACTCCTCCCAAAGCGTAATTACGGTTGAATGTAGCACAATGTCAGCAGACAGATTATATACAGTGGAGGGCTGGACAGACTTACTCTCTCCCATCTACTTATCTCTCCTCTCATCTTAATAAGACCAGAGGAGCGGCAGCATTCTTCCCACAAGGCCTCACTGTCCGGGTCTGAGCCACAGTCTCATTAACCAGGCATATTGGCCTCTGCAGTACAAAGGGCTTCCTTTGGAGCTGACACTCTAGCATCCTGACTTGCTCATTTAAAAGTGAAACGCTGACATCCTCGCTGTGCCATCATCGATATCAGCACTCTGGGAGAGAGCGAGAGGGAGGACGCTTTGCTTTTATTCACGCGCAGCTGCCGGGTGTTGAAGACAAGGGGTGGCGTTTGATTCTGATGTTAGCGAGATTAAGTGAAGGGGATCATCTCTAACTGCTGAATAGACCTCAATCTCTCATGATCATTTAGATCTTCTTCTGTCTTGTTAATCCAGTCACATCACACAAAGCTATATGTTTGATGTGTGACCTCATAATCCCGATTCACAATCTTTATTGAATGTTTGCACTTTATTGCGAGCAGGGAACAAGTCGACGTGAATTTTCAACTTGTAAAAGGTAGAATATGCAGAAGCACCATACTGCGCTGCGGAGTTTGTTTTTTATCTTCACAAACAGCCAAAAGCCTCATGCATTCAAATGACAGCTGCTCAATGATGCAGACGCCAAAAAAAACTTTCCAGTCTTCCTCCATTTGGTACCATGACGTAACACGGGCTTCTACAGTGTTGCTTTTTCTAAGTGAAGCCCATAGAGAACATGCTCAGATCAGATTTCTTCCCGCCAAGCTAGCTGACTTCCTGCTGGCTCTCTGCAAAATCATACAGCTCATCTATACTTTCCAAATGTCAGCAGACCAGATGGAATATACTCGAGTGATAAACAGAGTCCTTTTTCACATTAGTAATAATAATAATAATGGATTGCATTTATATAGCGGCCCCTCAAAGCGCTTTACAATACCACTATTCATTCACTCTCACATTCACACACTGGTGGAGGCAGCTACAGTTGCAGCCACAGCTGCCCTGGGGCAGACTGACAGAAGCGAGGCTGCCATATCGCGCCATCGGCCCCTCTGGCCATCAGCAGTAGGCGGCAGGTGAAGTGTCTTGCCCAAGGACACAACGACCGAGACTGTCCGAGCCGGGACTAGAACCAGCAACCTTCCGGTTACAAGATGAACTGCCAACTCTTGAGCCACGATCAACCAAATTAAGAGAAAAGTTATTTTTGGGTCATGGAATCAAATTGTAGTAACATGGTGTGGCCACTATGGCAACAGCCATGAAGGGCTCTAAAATCACCTCCATGTTAACTTTATAGCTACTGTGACATCATTTTGCTTTGATGCTCTGATTTTAAGACCAGGAGTGATCGTGCTTTTGAGGCTTTTGTGGAACAGCCTTCCTCAGACAGTCAGGTCGGCTCACGTTGTTTGTTTTATGAATGCTGAAAACTCGATTTTATAGGTTAGTGTTATTTGAACTGTGAAGCACTTTGTAGCTCTGTGTTTTGAAAAGTGCTATATAAATAAAGTTATTATTATTATTAATGTTGTTATTATTGGGCATGGTGGTTAGCACTGTTGCCTCACAGCAAGAAGGTCCTAAGTTCAATTCCACCGTTCCAGGATCTTTGAGTTTGCATGCTCTCTCTGGGTACTGTGGCTTCCTCCCATAGTCCAAAGACATGCAGTTAGTGGGGATAGGTTAGTTGCCCATAGGTGTGAATGTGAGTGTGAATGATTGTCTGTGTCTATGTGTTAGCCCTGCTACAGACTGGCGACCTGTCCAGGGTGTACCCTGCCTCTCTAAGACAGCTGGGATTGGCTCCAGCCCCTTGCATCCCTGACAAAGGATAAGCGGAAGAGAATGAATAGATTATTATTATTATCATACATTGTTTTTCAACTCTACCTAATCTTTTGTGCTGTTGTTTCATTCTCTTTTTCAGTTTTTTTGTTTCGATTTTACTGGATCCAGAATGGAATATATTTGTGTAAGATGTGAGTGCTAAATTATGACTTTAGTGATAATTGATAATGATGATAATTAGTGACACAGATTAATGGAGGTGAGGCCGAGCAGACAGGTAGTAGCTACTTTTAATAAGTGAGTTTATTCTTGAGGTATAAAATGTCCAGCCTCAGTATATTTGTCAAAGATCTTCTGAAACTATATTATTGTGAAAAAGTTATTTTTTCCCAGCTTCTCAAAAGGTGTTTGCTTAAAAGCAGCTTGTTTGTAACTGCAGTTGGTTTTTGTGTATCGATGCCAAGAACCTGAAAACTTGGCAGATAAGTCCTGAAAAGTTGATTCTGTTCATCTGGACGTAGCATTTTCACCACTTTCACCACACTGTACTGTTTATTATTATTATTAGTAGTAGTAGTATTAGTATTAGTATTAGTATTATTATTATTACCTGGATGCGCGAAATATCTATATCCAGGTGAACAGAATCAACTTTTTGGGACTTCCTTGCCTGGATGATTGAGCCTGCATTGAGACTTGGCAGATAAGGTTTTACATGACATTGAATTCTCATTTTAATTAACCAAAAAAAGATTTTTAATCAATGAAAATCTTCTTTTTTTTCAGGCTGTTCCTGATCGAGTCATCACATCGCTACCGTACTTCGTCGTGAGAGGCTGACATTGTTGAAGAGATACTGAAACCCTCTGAAGCAGGTAGGATCGCTTTTGCAGAGTAACTTATGGTTTCTTCCACCGGGGGTCCAGAGTATGACTGTTCTTACTGAGTTTTTTCTAAATGCACCACTTGAAACCCACTTAAGCATAGGAATGATCAGAGGTCTGGGGAGAAGCTACAGAAGCTCCCCTCTCTCTCTTCCTACCTCTCTTTCCATTTCTCGTTCATCCTCTGTGGTAATTTCAGATCCCGCAGGCAGACACCTGCGTCTCTATTTGATAAATATTGAATCTTCCAGAATTGAAATGGATCTTTAACAAGGCTAACACACGGACAAATACAGCACACACACCACCCGCACACTCATAATGCCTCTGTCATTCTGAAGCCAGCACAGGTTAGAAGGTTACTGCTGTACTTTGTTGCACATCTGTCAGTTTTGTTGCTGTCTGACACACACACACACACACACACACACACACACACACACACACACACACACACACACACACAGAAGTGATAGCTACATGCGTGTTGCTAATGTCTGTGTGTTTGTGTTTGCCGTTACAGTGGGGCAAAAAAGTATTTAGTCAGCCACCGATTGTGCAAGTTCCCCCACCTAAAATGATGACAGAGGTCAGTAATTTGCACCAGAGGTACACTTCAACTGTGAGAGACAGAATGTGAAAAAAAAATCCATGAATCCACATGGTAGGATTTGTAAAGAATTTATTCGTAAATTAGGGTGGAAAATAAGTATTTGGTCACCTCAAACAAGGAAAATCTCTGGCTCTCACAGACCTGTAACGTCTTCTGTAAGAAGCTTTTCTGTCCCCCACTCGTTACCTGTATGAATGGCACCTGTTTGAACTCATCATCTGTATAAAAGACACCTGTCCACAGCCTCAAACAGTCAGACTCCAAACTCCGCCATGGCCAAGACCAAAGAGCTTTCGAAGGACACCAGGAAAAGTATTGTAGACCTGCACCAGACTGGGAAAATCAACTGTGGGAGCAATCATCAGAAAATGGAAGACATACAAGACCACTGATAATCTCCCTCGGTCTGGGGCTCCACGCAAGATCTCATCCCGTGGGGTCAAAATGATCATGAGAACGATGAGCAAAGATCCCAGAACCACACGGGGGGACCTGGTGAATGACCTGCAGAGAGCTGGGACCAAAGTAACAAAGGTCACCATCAGTAACACACTACAACGGCAGGGAATCAAATCCCGCAGTGCCAGACGTGTTCCGCTGCTGAAGCCAGTGCATGTCCAGGCCCGTCTGAAGTTTGCCAGAGAGCACATGGATGATACAGCAGAGGATTGGGAGAATGTCATGTGGTCAGATGAAACCAAAGTAGAACTTTTTGGTATAAACTCAACTCGTCGTGTTTGGAGGAAGAAGAATACTGAGTTGCATCCCAAGAACACCATACCTACTGTGAAGCATGGGGGTGGAAACATCATGCTATGGGGCTGTTTTTCTGCCAAGGGGACAGGACGACTGATCCGTGTTAAGGACAGAATGAATGGGGCCATGTATCGTGAGATTTTGAGCCAAAACCTCCTTCCATCAGTGAGAACTTTGAAGATGAAACGAGGCTGGGTCTTCCAACATGACAATGATCCAAAACACACCGCCCGGGCAAGAAAGGAGTGGCTCCGTAAGAAGCATTTGAAAGTCCTGGAGTGGCCTAGCCAGTCTCCAGACCTCAACCCCATAGAAAATCTGTGGCGGGAGTTGAAAGTCCGTGTTGCTCGGCGACAGCCCCAAAACATCACTGCTCTCGAGAAGATCTGCATGGAGGAATGGGCCAAAATACCAGCTACTGTGTGTGCAAACCTGGTAAAGACCTATAGTAAACGTTTGACCTCTGTTATTGCCAACAAAGGTTATGTTACAAAGTATTGAGTTGTATTTTTGTTATTGACCAAATACTTATTTTCCACCCTGATTTACGAATAAATTCTTTACAAATCCTACCATGTGGATTCATGGATTTTTTTTTCACATTCTGTCTCTCACAGTTGAAGTGTACCTCTGGTGCAAATTACTGACCTCTGTCATCATTTTAGGTGGGGGAACTTGCACAATCGGTGGCTGACTAAATACTTTTTTGCCCCACTGTATATTGACAGAGCACGCGAAGAATGTGTGATGAGCATGATGCTGTTTTTTGTACGCGTGTGTGCGTGTACATGTTTAGATATCTTTGTGTGGACAGAAAATTGGCATGCCACTATACTTGTGGGGTCGCTTATGGGGACAAAACAGCCGCCCCCACAAGTTTGATGGCATTTTTCTCAAAATGTGTTTTCATTGTCAGTGTTACAGTTGGGTTATGGTTAGGTTTAGCTAATGGTTAGGGTAAGTAGCTAGGGAAAGCATGTCAAAGAGGGGGGGGGGGGGTTAGGGGAGAGTTTTGTATATTGATAGAAACTGAGACATATAAAGTGACACGATGAGTGTTTGAAGTTGTATAAAACATGAAACTGGTCATACAACAGGTACAACGTGTTAGCGGTTACAGACAGGTTGTTGGGTTTGTTAGCACGGGAAGTGCTGATTGAGCTTTTTACCTGTAAGCAGATAAAAGCCACTATGACGATACCAACCTTTACTTTAGTTCCATCGTGGTGCCTCATGTTGAGCTACTTCGATGGTGCAGTCTTGGTGTTTTCACCAATGAGTGAGGTTCGGACATAAGTGAGACCCGAGGGAAACCCTACATCCTCATAATGAGGCAGGCACACCTTAAAGCACACCCTAAGGTTACAAATGAAGTTCCCCATAAACATTGCAGACTTTAAATCATGAACTGAATGATTTAAAGTCTGCAAACAAAAAAAAGAGAGAAAAAAAAGGATTTTATGCCATGAATGGAAAAATCTTTTGGGCCAGTAAGAATCTGGTGTCAAACCAATCAAACCAACTTCAGCCCAACTACAGTTTACACTCCCTGAGTACAGACTGCGCCCTGCTGTTGCACTCAGAGTGTAAACTGTGTGCGACATTTGTGCTTTGGATTTGGGGTGAGTGGTCTTTTGAGTGGAAAGTAAAATGACAGCATTAAAGCCATGAGTTTGTATTCATCTCTAGATCTGCAAACCTTGCATTTCACATTTTGCCTGTGATATAAACAGAGCATTAGCACAGTGCTCTGTTCCGGTTCAGTTCGAGTAGGCACCACATAATAATAATGTGCAGCATTTTCACACCTGTGCAGCAGCCTGATCTTTCACATAAATGACCTCACTGAGCATCATTTGAGAGTGCACGTTTCAGCACAATTGGACATCAAATTGTTTTTAACCTGCCAGCTACTGAGCATGAAGTTCATGTAATATCAGATTGTGTGCCTGTGAGAATAGCTCAGTTAATTGCTTGCAGTGGCTGGCTGTTCTCTGTCCTGCATGCTCTATCCTGCCTTTAACCCCTTTAATAATAAACTCAGCGCTACTGCTGATTGCAAGAAACAGCAGAAAGCAGAGAAAGAAAGAAGAGAGACTGCATGAAACTCAAGACGTGTGGGTAAATTATAACACCAAAACTGAGGACTAACTACAATGTGGTGTCTGTTTTACTGGAGTTCTTTGTGGAGCATCTTACATTGTACAAGGTTAGGTATAATAGCACCATGAATATCAGTGTGAAGGTATCCTGTCTGTGTCCTGTGTTGTGTACCCTTATATTGTATATTAGGCTCATGCTGACCAAGGACACATCTGTTTGCCAGCACAAAACAAGCGTTTCAAGGACGTGTGCTGCCTCTTAAAGCAGAGGTAAGGGCAGTGTAAGCATCTGCAGCAGCAGCTATAAAGCAGAGCAGACCAGCACTGCAGCTTCTCAGCAGTAACAATGGTTTTATAGGCAATGAAAACTTATAGTGGATGGCTGCTAATGGTGTTTAGATGAGTCTACCAGAAGCTAATAGCACTTATGGGATTTAGAGTTTGAGAAGGGAAGGGAGTGTAAAGGCTTCTCGCTTCATAGGTTGTTGGATTATTATTAGCTAGTACAAACTTTGAAACTTGGAAATAATCCCTTTTATGCTATCAGAGTCATCAAATGCCAAAATATAGACTAGGCATGTGTGTGACAAGTAGACTCTTACAGGCCTTCACTAGACCTTCGTTCAGGTTTTCTCCTCTTTGAAATATTGTCTCTGTTGCAGCAATGTTCTCGTCTGTATTTGTAACAGAACGTTGTAAACAGGCAATGCAGGCGTGAGTGAATGCAAACCTGCAAGGGAGGACTAACCTGACTTTGTATGTGCACAGCACAAAGAGCCAATCATTGCTGTTGTATTTAAAGTCTGGTTTAGTTACTGAGCAACGCGACTGTGGACAATATTGGACCCTGTGAAAAAGGAACGTCTCTAGTCCACGTGGGTGAAAGATTGAACCCTTGACACCAACAGTGAGGGGATCTGATGGTTGTGTTATTCAGTGAGAGCATTTTGCTGCCATGGTTTGGGTTCTCTTGGCCGCTGAGACAGAACGGTCATTGCAAGTCAAATTATTATATACACCAATTATTCTGTCCTGAGTGGAATGGTTTCTCCCGGGATGATAGGACATGAGGCCCCACTGAATGCTCTGATGACGGTGAAGATTATCACGCAACGTCATCGGATATCTGAATACCTGGGAGATTTCGAGCGTCTGTCAAACCACCAAGCACCGACATAGCTTGTGTTTTCATTTCCATTAATTTGTCACCTGTTCGTGTTTTTGCTTGTAAGTGCTGAGGGAAACAATCCTCAGCTTCTAGGAAGGATTGTGTTTCACCGCCTTTCATCATATATAATGTATCACAGGATTCATTTTTTAATGATGTGATTGCTTTTTAGTTGGTAAACAAATTTAGATGCAAAATGAGTGAGTCTCTTTCCCCAGAGAGGAGCGACGCATTCAGTCAATATCCACAAATGACAATTTGACTGCCAATTGCTCAATTCAAAGCACAAAACCAACCCTTCATTGCTGACTGAATGGGTTTTTCAGCTGCATCCCAGAGCAGCTTCCCTTTGTGACAAAGATCTTTCACAACGGCTTAGACATCATTTAAATTTCCTGCAGGCTTCAACAATTCAAAGACCACTTTTTCCACCATTGTTGTGTTAAACTTGACTTTGCTTTTGTGGACATGCAAACTTTTGCGTGCTAGTTTGAGTTAATCACACGGCAAGTGTTTACAGTTTGGCTAATAGTAGCTTGGTGTGTCTAGGAAGTAGAGCTTATTAGAATGAAGACTAATGAAGATGAAGATCATTCATCAGCTGGCGTGAGCAGCGTTAAAGCAGGATCTAATTTTAAAACTGCAAATTGGGATTCTCTCCACACGGTGGGCAGCTGTAGCTGCGGTGAGATACAGAACAGAGCGATGACTTTGACTGTATGTAGCTTTTAATGCCAATATTATACATAAACAGTAAAGACTGATATATCTTAAACAACACATTTTTGAACATTCGCTTGTAAAAGTTTCAGTATCTTTTCTTCGAAA
This sequence comes from Maylandia zebra, assembly GCF_041146795.1. Classification (NCBI taxonomy): domain Eukaryota; kingdom Metazoa; phylum Chordata; class Actinopteri; order Cichliformes; family Cichlidae; genus Maylandia; species Maylandia zebra. Next base: position 37,355,145 of record NC_135180.1, on the reverse strand, counting down.
CCATTTTGATTGGAGCTGATTTTCACATTTTGTCTTTTCATTTGCAGAGATTTGGAGCAATAACAGGTTTTCTCCAGGAAACTGTGAATCCCACTGTCTCGTCTCTCTGTGTGTCATTTGTACGCTTTGTATTCATTTGTACTTTGTGCTCGCTTCTCATCGTTTGGAATCCATTCAGATCTTTTCTTTCCCATATCATGTAGCCACATTAAAGATGCCTCTTTGCTATTAAACATTAGAGGTTTTTGGTTGCAAATAGGAGCCCCGGCGTCGAACAATAGTGATGAGCAGGCATGCTGAACAAAAGCATCTCAGTCAGAGAGGCAGATTTTAGTTTGCTGCTAATGGGGACCAGCACTCGGAGACTTAAAACCATCATCTCCACTGGCTTAGAACAGAAACCACAGGGGAGGAATAAATGAATGAATTGAGGAGCGAGCAGGAGAGAAGCGGTAGGAAAATAAAGGAGGATTTAATAAACGAAATGGAGGCGATAAATTTGTGAAGACTGTTATTAGAGCTCGTATTGTATTCTCTAGGTTTGGATTTCACAACTCTTGGTTGAACAATAGAACAATCAAGCTTTTTATTATCAAGATGTGTTTCCTGCGTTGCTCACAGTCGTCTCTGCCTCCACAGCACATTCATCTGTTAAAAACGGTCGTCTGCAGAGATGTAAATGAAGATATGGAGCAGCAGTGATTATTGTCGCCCTACATTACCAAACACATTCTTAACACAGTTGTGGTGCTGAATATCTTACAGCAAAGTACATCTGACTATATATAGACTGTATATACTGTATATATATATATATATGTATATATATATACATATATATATATGTGTGTGTGTGTGCTAGTGCTGTCAGCGTATTAATTAACGAACTAACACGTTGACGCCGTGCAGCCCCACACGGGGCGATCCGCGATAACTCGCTCATGGAGATTTGCCGTGTTAATGCGGTTGTGGCGTTAACGTCATTTTAACACTGACAGCACTAATATGTATACATATATATATATATATATATATATATATATATATATATATATATATATATATATATATATACATATAATTTTTTTTCTTTGAAGCCAACAGGAGAAGGTCTCAGTTCATATCCAGTTAGTCATATGGATACTTTATCCTTGTCAGTATTGCTTATTGTTAGTAATAGTTAATGCTGTCCGTGTCTGACGCTGGTAAACCTTTTATAAAGAAGCGTATTTATGCTCTTCAGTTTTTGTCACGACACCAGAACATATTTTTACTGTTAGTTTGTCTTTAAAGGACACGAGCTGCATTTTCTCTTCAGATGGAGGCAAAATGAAATCCTCCTGATATTCATTCACACATTTTGCCAACAAGCTGTTTAAAACTCCTCTTAATCTGCCAAAATTTCAATTTGTTTCTTGTGATTTTTCAAGAGGGATTCTTGTTTTTGGTCTTCTCTGATCCTGCATTACTCCCTGTAGAGAAATTCAGTGTTATCTCTTCTTTCCCACAGCTCGGTCAGAGTTAAGCTGCTGAACATAAAGGCTACAGCCTGTGGGGATTCATCCCTCAATTCAGCAAAGGTGTGCAGAGGAAAGAGCACTCCCTATGCCCCCAGAACAAATAAATCAGAGAGGCGTGCTTTGGAATAAGTGCGAGGATTGAGGGAAAGCTGCCAGACAGTGATGTTGAAAGAACAAAAAGTTTAGATGCTCTCAAAGCTCCTTCACCTGTTCAAGTTATCATCTGACTCCCACAAGACAGAAATCCAATTTGGCATGTAAAAAGTAGGCTTTGATAGATTGCATGTTCCTGTTTTTCCTGCAGATTTGTTGGTGTGTAAAGAGCGCAATAACGCATCAATGTTCTCACACCATCGGTAGAAGAGCTTGTTAGCTGATTGTTTAAAACGAGTGTGTGTTGTAGACTGTTTGTCTTCACCAAATTCATGAAGCCAATAAGATTTTTTCAGTCCCACAGCCTCAGAGAGGAATCCATTTAAGACTTAGGGGATTCTGGATGGCGGTGTTGGTAGAAGATCTTTGCTAAGCTTGTTTGCACCTCATTTGCTGTGTGTTCTTGGGTATAAGCTGCAAATTCTCTCTGAAAGGAGGCCCTACCTGTAACAACTGAGCCCTGAGTTATGCTGTGTCTTGCTGAAGGACACTTCAGCAGAGCAGCTGTGTTTGTCACTGAGATTTCAGTTCTTCTGGCTGAATGGCTCGTCCTCCTGCCCAAAGTGGCACAATAAGAACGTCACAACAACCCTGTAGACACACAATGGAGTTTGCTCATAGTTTTTTTTCTTCTCTCCTTTTTTCAGCTCCATCTGTCTTCTTTTCTTTTTTTTCTTGTTTTTATAGCATTTCCTGCTCATTCATTTCCTGCAAACCTTGTTTATGTTACATAAGTGAGCAGTGACAAAGTCGCTTGTCTCTCTGGAGAGAAACATCTCTGCTCTCCCTCTCTTAGCTTCGGGTGTAGCTGCACATTGCGACGCTGCATCTTTTATGAATGGACACCTCTTTATCTAAGAAGTCTGTTGAGGCTGACACATGATCGCTTCCTTTTTTGCATAAATTATTTTCATGTCATTGTAAGAGTCGGAGTTCCCGGCACGGCGCACGCAGTAATGATTTGGGAGAAAAAGAAAAGCCAGAGCTTGTCAAGAGTTAAAAACTTGCCTGCAACCTGCCCCAGTCTGAGACAGGAGAAGGCGTTAGACATCGACAGGAAAATTCTCCAGCGTCAGAATCATCAAAGTGTATGCCACTGAGGTTTGAGGCGACAAGCCAACAGCTCTGAAGATCCTGCCACCACACAAGCCCAGAGAGGCCAGAAAGCATCAAAGCCTGCAAGACTGAGGAAAGTCCACTTTCTGAGAGGGAGAATGTAGGGGCAGCATGGTGGCACTGTTGCTCTCTCTGAGTGGGTTCTCGTCGGGTACTCCGGCTTCCTCCCACAGTCCAAAGGCGTGACGTTAGTGGGGATGGGTGAATTGGTAACTCTAAATTGCCCATAGTTGTGAGACAGGCCTAACACTGTCTCTATGGCTGTATCCCAATTCAGGGTCTGCAGCCTTAAAGTACGCAGCCTTAACGGTCCACAAGGGCGGCGTACTCAAAGACCGCTGAGGCCGGAAGTGAGAGGCTTGTGAAATGGGACGGTCTAGCCTCCATTGCGCTGCCCAGGTTGCCTAGCAACCGTGACACTAACAGCTGGAAACGTTTCATACAGCTTTGTTTGACAGAAATGAAGGAGAAATCTTTTGTTCATTTGGTTGTTTGTTTCTACATGAGCTTTGATTTAATAAGTATCTGAGGCTGAGACCACAGGACTGTGAAATCATGATTATTGGGCTTCACTTCTGTACTGAACAGTCATTTAAGATTAGCTAGTAAATAACAAATAGCCAATGTTGTTCATGAGACTAAAGTCATCTCACTTTGCTAATGTAAATATAGCATGGCCAATATTAAAGTTATCATTTCAATCATTATTAGTTATAACAGCAGTGAATGACTCTGTTTCAAACACTGAGCTTCAGTAAAGATTCAAGTTGCATTTATTTATATTTCCTGTCACCTTAAATCTTCACTCAAAGACAGGTTTCTTTGACACTGTATATATAACTGTGTTATATATATGAGAGACAAATATTGTTCTTTTAATATGTTGGCATTACTACATTTGTCTCAATGCTTACTTTAAATATCCATGAAATCATCACATTCTCTTATAGATTAAAGTCAACGATTGAACTGGTATATTTTGTATTGTATGTATGTATTGTATTTATATATTTATCGTATATTTTGAAGTAAAGGCTTTAAAACCAAGTTAGTACAAACATCACTAATGTCACATAACTTTGCCGACATGTGGCCAACAGGAATGTTTGTTCTTCGTTATTAAACATTCACACATAAATAAGTAATATTCAGTACTTACTTTTAAAACTTTACTCTTCGGCCGCCCCTCTTCCGCTGTTTTTTTTTCCGGCAAAATTATCCACACTCACCGCCGCGCTATGCATTCTGGGATATGTTGGGCCACGAAGTCTACACCGCCACATCCTTAAAATTCAGTGAAATGAAGGACACATTTGAGGGCCGCATTTCGAGCAGCCTTTGAATTGGGACAGCCTTCGTCGCGTCGCTGTGACGTAATTGGCCTTAAAAAGCGGCCTTTATTAAGGCTGCAGAGCCTGAATTGGGATACAGCCTATGTGTTAGCCCTGCAGCAGACTGGCGTCAAATTAAACATCCAGCTCTGTGTGGAGCCGGTCTGTACCGTGTTGCCTGTTATCATTAGAGGTCTAATGTAATGCCGATGTGCAGCAAACACAGACTCCATTTCGACTTGTTCTTCAAATTTTTTGGCACATAATATTTTGTCATGTGGAAAATCACCTGACAGGCTCGAGCAGCACTTGATTATCACCTCACCTGGTTTTTTTCTTGCTGCATATAGAGCCCACTCACGGTGAAGGTGCAGCTTTGAAGTAGAGGTCTCTGCTCTTCATCATCTTTGTTGTTCTTGATGCAGTGCCCCCCCCCCCACACACACACACACAGCTGCTAACAGGCTGGTGAATGGGTGTTTTCACCGTGCACTTTATAGTGGTGATTGAAAAAAAAATCACATCAGTGCTAATTAATCCCTGTAATGATCCTGCTGGTTCCTGACAGCAGGGCAAATACTGCCAAGTGTGCTTGTCAGATAAGATTGTTGAGTGCTGTTAATATTCTGGAATACATGTACCGCCGTTACGTATTTAAAATACAAAATATGAGTAACTGTATTCCGTTACAGTTAAAAGGTGGTATTTAGAATACAGTTACTTTGTTGAAATAAATGGATTACACGGCGGTACTTTCCTGTTTCATATTGTGGCGGGTCAGGACTGTTTGGCTTTTGTTTGACATGTTCTGTTGTTCCAGGTGGCAGTGTTACGGTTGCCATGGTCTCTGCGACTGTGTGTTTCCTGGGTGAGAGAGCGCCTTTATGTTGTTGTTGTGCTAAGCTAATAGGCAGAATGCTACAGACATAACACTAAAGAATGTAGCCTCATGGGCAGTGTAGTCCGTGCTGCAGGGAGAATGAACGGCCATACCCGTTATGTGTCTGTGAGCGCGAGGAGGGAGAAAAAGGAAAAGTACGAGCTGTCATCAAGCAAAAACGGGAGCTGGAAGCATGTAAATATAATAATAACCACTGCAGCCAAGAAGAGTGCCTGACGAGCCCAGCTGTAAGTAAGCTATTAAGACTCGACTGTACGCTGTGTTCGTGTTTTCCTCCGAAACAATAAGTTCCGTTGGAGCAGCCTTTCGACGCCTCTCTCTGTCTCAAAGTTGACCCAGACAACAAAGTAAAGCTAGTTTTCGGCTACGAGCCGACACGAACCCGACGTATCAGCCAGAGGTCCCTTTACTGCAGTTCGGAGCCGCGGACCTTCAGTAACAGTAATAAATCACAGCAATAGTACATTCACGTAGTTGTAAACAGCATGATAACATATTAAGTAATCCAAAGTATTCAGAATACGTTACTCTCATTGAGTAACGTAACGGAATACGTTACAGAATACATTTTAGGGCATGTAATCTGTAATCTGTAGTGGAATACATTTTAAAAGTAACCTTCCCAACACTGTCTTCAGTGTACTTTTGACTTACTTCACTGGTTCCTGGTTAGGACTAGATCCTTTTAGGACACCGTGCAGTGATGTCTTAGACAGGTCTTTTATTTTTGTGTCAAGGTTTTCAGCGTGCCAGTGTCCCTGTGCACAAAGCGCCACTTTGTTGTGGTGGAACTTGACAGATCCCTGACCTCAGTCCCATCCAAGGAGCGTCTGTGTGTGCGTGCATGCTTCGTGTTGCTGTCTGCACCTGTTCACTTGCATCCAGTGTGTGTTTGGCATAATGTGAGTGTGTCTATTGTGTTAATCCATCAGCAGAAAGGCTTCCCCTCTGGGTTTCCTCATTGTTGTTTAACTGAGAACTTTTCCTCTCAGTCAGCACAAACACACACAAGCGGAGAGAGAGGGAGGTGCATGCTGTTTGCTCAGGGCCAGAAACAGCACCTGGACTGAAGCATCCAGCTGAATTCACCACACTTCCAAAGCTGACAGCTCACTGCACAGACCACTATTTTTATCTCCTCTTCTTCCTCTTCTTTTACTTGTCTGTCGTCTCTTCCATTCACTTCTTTTCTCTTTGTTCCTCTCCACCTCTCCCTCTTCTTGCTCTCTTAGTGTCCAAGTCTTTCTTTTTGCTGTTACATGGTGCGGTCTTGAGCAGGGAGCATTTTTGAAAACTCTTCTCACTGTTGAGTTCAAAGCTGACATTGACATTCGGCGCTGGTGAAGGAAACAGGCTGAAAATTGATTGATATGCGTGCTGCGTTGGCTTTAAATCAAACTCCAAAATGCCGATTCTGTGCAGCGTAGGTCGTCTTACGGCACGTATAGAGTCGTGTTTACTGTGACCGTTCCAGATACTTAATTTATGAATTACAAATCCATCCCTGTGTTCATTTAGCCAGCGTAAATGTAATCTTTCAAGTTTCTAATTATTCTCCACACATCCCTGAAGGCCTTCCTCTTATTCAAGGGCACTCATTAATCAAACACGCATGTGAACATACACTTCACATATGCAGGCAGTGAGAGCCCAGGGAACAGATACGGGAAGCATGCACAGCGTTGTGGAAATACCATGAATACATTTACAACATAATTATAAATTCTCACAGAAAACACTGCTGCTGGGAAGTATGTAAAATGTGCCGTCTCTAAGTATGAGAATCTCAAGTTTCGAGCCCAGACTTCTCTGCTGCCATCCTTCATTTCATATTTTCTTTGTCAGGTTGCTATTCATTCATTCATGTATGCATATGTTGATGTATTTAGCCTTTGCTCCAATCTCTTAACAGACTGCAGTTGCTTCTCTCAGTCAGCATTCAAGTTGTTCTTCCTTTTTGAGCCCTATTCATGCTGTGCGATCTTAGCTTAAAAGATGGGAAACATGAAATATTCATGCTGGAATCTCTGGTTGTGAAAGTTGGTCTAAGTTAAAAGGAAACAATATGTTGTTCATTTATTTATTTGTTTTCTGTTTTTTCTTCTGTGGCACTGAGGGACTGAGGCTAACAACACAACACACTCTTTACAGATTTTCAGCCTAAAAAAAGAATTAATAAATATTCCACTACTGTAGATTCCTACTTATCACACTTAAAATAGTTTGCTGTGAGGGTTGGTTTAGGAGGTTTCTTTTTTCTTCTTCTTTTTTTTTTTTTACCAGGCTGTGAATGTTTAGTTGTACTGTAAACGTGGCCGTTTTTATGTGGCAGCCAATGGAGAAAGCCCTGCTTTTGTAGCCACTGGCTGAAGGAACTACAGCTCACTTTCATGTTGTCAGTCTTGGACGTTGCTGCTTGACTATAACGCAACACAAACAAAAAGAAGCAGCCACATCCTCCTGGATCTATTGAGCTACTGCACCTCTCTTCTTTGCTTAAGCAGCATAACATTGGGTTTGTTTTTTTAGTTTAGGACAGGGGTGGGGAACTCCAGGCCTCGAGGGCCAGTGTCCTGCAGGTTTTAGATATCACTCTGGGTCAACACACCTGAATCAAATGATTAGTTCATTACCAGGCCTCTGGAGAACGTCAAGACATGTTGAGGAGGTAGTTTAGCCATTTAAATCAGCTGTGATGGATCAAGGACACATCTAAAACCTGCAGGACACCGGCCTTTGAGGCCTGGAGTTGGACACCCCTGGTTTAGGATATCCAAAATTCACTGAAGATAGGCTTTATCTATTTATCCAGATAAAAACAGTTTTCCAATTTTCTCTCTTTTGTGATAAATAATTCCACATAGAGTCAAGTTTGCTCTCCTTATGCAGCATGAGTTTATTGCCTCAGTAAAAAGCTGTATTTACCGTTGCGCCACATCACATGATCTTATACACGTTTTGGAAAAGAAACTTATTGATACGCTCTATCTGTCCTTTGATCAGAGTCAGTGAAATCTCATAAATCATTACAGCCGTGTGCAGTGCTGACAGTACAAAGGAAACAGATTTTATTTTAATGCAGAGGACAGCACGCTTAAAAAATAGATTAAGCAGGTTTTGATGTTTTACTAATTGCTGTACTTGTAGTTGAGGTAAAAATGGAGAAAAGTGTTTTAACCGGGCAGGAAGGAAACACATTTTGACATATTAAAGCTCTGAAAAATGTTTTGACATTAAGAGGTGCTGACAACATGCTAAAGTTAGTGTTTAATGTAATTTTTAGGAATATTTCGTCTTTTGACTCAGTGCTAAGGGTTTTTACATATTTGACATAATGCTAGAATAATCCAGAGTTGTTTATATTTAAATATTAAAGTCCCTGATCCCAACAACAAAATGCTAAATCTTTGTGCTCTCATTAACCTAGATGTGGATGACAGACCTTTTGAAGTCCTTTTAATGATTTATTTTTAATGGCCTTTTGTAGTTAAAGCAAACACAGCAGCAGACGAGCAGCCAAACATTTCTGTGTATCTCTGTGTGTCAGCTTCTCTGCGTTTGTGTGTGGTTTTTATACATGTGCGTCCGTCTCCATCGCCGTTTCTGTGAGGCGATTCTGTCAAGACGTGACAGAGTGCAAACAAAACAAGTGTGTTACCTGGTGCTGTGTGACACCTGTCGGCTACCATCCACCGTCCAACCTCACAGTCAGACTGACCTTTCCAAAACAACAACAGCGTGTGTGTGTGTGTGTGTGTGTGTGTGTGTGTGTGTGTGTGTGTGTGTGTGTGTGTGTGTGTGTGTGTGTGTGTGTGTAATTCTGTCCTGCTGTGTTGAGTGTGTGTGTGTGTGTTCTGTTTGTTCTGCTCCTCGAGTCTATGCTCAGCACCCTGCATACCTACAAACAGACACACAGGTAGACAGATGGGCAGGCATGTAAGAAAACAATGGAAATTTCCATGACAGTTTCCTTCATACATAATCTGATGGTCTGCTGGAAAAACAGCTTTCCTGTTTCCTTCTTTTCTATCAAATATATTATTTTCCAAAGACAGATCTTCATATTCATTTATTATGAGTTTCAGATAATAGCGCTGGTGTATGTACTAATAATCCCTCTGAACCAAAAGCTTAGCTCTAAAAGTTCAGGTTGTTTTTTTGTGTGAATAAAGGAGTACCTGAAGTAGCTTCTTCTGTATCTTCTTGTGAGTCTGGGAAACAAATGACTCTTTCACCTCATGATTATACTGTTAAGTCTTCAGCGTGTGTCAAACTAATGTGACTTATAGAAACAAGTGCTACCTGTATTGCTGATATGTTGTTACCAGTGAATGAGGCTGACATTGGCCAATAGACTGGTTAATCTGATGCATCATCCCTATTTTCTTCTACTCTTGGCTCTACAGCTGTGGTACAATTTTCATCTCAGGTTGGCTTTACAGGGGAGGAGCTAAAGTCATGCAAAGCTACTCGAGTCAAAAAAAATGTGGCATTGGAATTGAGCATAATATGTTAATTCTGACCAAAAGTTTTAAAACCATAGTGGTATATTTATTGTAACTGTCCAAAAAAAATGTAAACATATCTTCCTGTGCCTTTTCCCCGCTTAGTTTATCCACTGCACCGACTTCATCATTAACTCCTCCCGATCGACCATATCTGGCAACCAACTCATTATCTCCCCACTGGTTTCAGACTGGGTATGCATTAAATATGAGATTCTGTGCCGCTCCTTGGTGTTTAGATGGTGTTCACACAGTACTGTGCATATTTACAGATCAATCAGATAGTCCATTGTCTTATGTTGAACAGGTTCAGCAGCACTGTCATTTTCTTTGCAGGTTTTGTTAATAAAATAAAATAAAATTAGAAAAACAGATAAAATCAAACTGCATTCTTAATGCTTTGGTTCACCGTGGTCAGTGTGTTTCTGTGTATGTCAGTTTTATTTATTACTTTCTTTTTTCATCTTTTTTGTTTCCCGATTGAATGGATTTGATTTGGACACAATGGACTTGATTAAGGAGTCATTAAAGATTAAGGTGGGCTGCTTAAGCTCTTAATTGCTATGGAAAATATTAAACTGGCATAAACAGCCAGTCAGCCCTTGCACATAAATATGAAAACATATTTGATGTTAGAAGGAAAAGAATTCCTATGGATAGACTGAATTTAGTCATTGAACCTAAAGCACTAAAATCTTTGGGTTTATGTCTATAAATAACATCTTTAAGCGTTACTGGTTTACAGGTTTGACTGTGTTTTCTGGTTTATTTGACTCTCAAATTCAAATTCAAATTTTATTTGTCACGTACACAGTCATACACAGTACGATATGTAGTGAAATGCTTGGACAACTGCTCGTGACCTAAAGAAAACAAAAAAGGAAAAGGCTATGAATAAGATAGGAAATAAATATGAAAAATTAAAAAGGGTAAATTTAACTAGGAAGGAATAAAATATAAATTAAGGTTAAAAATGAAATAACTGTACAACACAAATTAGAATGAAGGGTAAATTTAACTGGGAAGAATAAGATAAAATATATAAATTAAAGTTGAAAATAAAATAACTGTACAACAAAATACACAATATAGAACTATATAAGAATGTATGAAGAAATCTAAATATAAATAAATATATACACAATAACAGCAGCTGTACAAGTATTAACCGGAAATGAAGAATATAGTGACCAGTGTTGTGCAAAACCAAAGTCCAGAAAGTCCAGTGTGTGTGTAAGAACCATATGTGTGGGTCAGTACTGTGTGGTGGTGTGATTGAGAGACCGTATCGCCTGCGGGAAGAAGCTCCTCCTCAGTCTCTCTGTGTTGGTCTTCAGGGAGCGGAATCGCTTTCCTGACCTCAGCAGAGAGAACAGTCTGTTGTTGGGATGGCTGAGGTCCTTCACGATCTTCCTGGCCTTGGTCCAGCACCGCCTGCTGTAGATTGAGTGCAGGTCAGGGAGCTCGGAGCGGATGGTGCGCTCAGCTGACCGCACAACCCTCTGTAGAGCTCGTCTGTCCTGCATGGTGCTGTTCCCGAACCAGGTTAAGATGTTTCCCGCCAGGATGCTCTCTATGGTGCACGAGTAAAAGTTCCTGAGCACCTTGGAGGGCAGTTGGAAGTCTCTCAAGCGTCTGAGGTGGTAGAGACGCTGTCGGGCCTTTTTCACCACGGTGTTGATGTGACAGGACCATGACAGGTCCTGCGTGATGTGAACTCCGAGGTATTTGAAGCTGTCCACTCTCTCCACTGGGCACTCGTTGATGACGGGGGTCTGGTAGTTCCTCTCCTGCTTAGTGCTGAAGTCCACTATCAGCTCCTTTGTCTTACTGACGTTTAGAAGGAGGTTGTTCCTCTGGCACCAGTTCTCCAGATTCCTAATCTCCTTCAGGTAGGCCGTCTCGTTGTTATCAGAGATCAGGCCCACCACGACGGTGTCGTCAGCAAACTTGATGATGGTGGTGGAGCTGGTAGTGGCCACACAGTCATATGTGTACAAAGAGTACAGCAGGGGGCTCAGAACACACCCCTGGGGGGCTCCAGTGCTGAGCCCCACTCTCCTCATGTCAGCAAACTGACGTGTCAGTTGGACCGTAAGAGTTTAATAAACCGTCACCGATGGCGTTGGTTTCTCTTTTTCCACCCTCTGATCTTCATAGCTTGATGTGATGGTTTGGTTGAATGGAGATTCTCAGTGAGACATACTGAAGCGGGAAGCAAGGCACCAATACTACTTCCCACCTCAAGACTGCTATTTATAGAGGAGGTGTGATGTTTATTATTTGTACTGTGGTATGTACATAAAAAATGTGTAAAGGTTTATTAGATACTGAAATAACTCCATGTAATCATTAACCGGTAAATGGTAAATGGACTGATTCTTAAATAGCGAATTTCAACCCTGAGCACTTGTCTCATTCACACATTCACACGAGCACATTTTTATTTGCTATGTATTTAAAATTCAACAACTTGGTGTTGGTATCTTGCCCAAGGATATTTGGATATTTGGCATGCAGATTGGAGCAGCCAGGGATCGAACCACCAACTTTCTGATTTACCTTCTCTTCCTGAGCTTCCACCTCAACTACACTAAAAGTAGAATCCATTTTCTTCTACTTATCTAGGCTGTGGAGCCAGGAGTCTATACACTGTATTCCAAATTATTATGCAAATTGTGTTTAAGAGTCATAAAGACTAAATAAGTTGTTTTTCAATTAAACCCATGGATGGAATTGTGTCTCAGGACTCTTTGTATCACTGAAATCAATCTCGGACACCTATGATCATTAGTTTGCCAGGTGAGCCCAATTAAAGGAGAAACTACTAAAGAAGGATGTTCCACATTATTAAGAAGGCCACAAATTTCATGCAAAATAGGAAGGAAAAATGATGTCTCTGCTGCTGAAAAGCGTGAAGTAGTTGAATGCCTTGGACACGTAATGAAAACCTTAGATATTTCACGAATATTTTAGCGTGATCACCATAATGTTAAAAGTTTGTGGCTGAGTCAGAGCACACATGGGTTCGTGCAGATAAAGCCACAATGATGAAGGTGTCCGCCAGATGAATACATCAGATTAAGAGAGCAGCTAAAAGGCCATCACAAAGCAGCAAACACATATCTGAAGCTGCTGGTGCCTCTGGAGCCCTGTGAACATCAAGGTGTAGGATCCTCCAGAGACTTGCAGTTGTGCATAAACCTCACAAGCAGAAATGGCTGCTATCGGCATAAAAGGAGAAGAATGTGGTCCCCATTCTTCCCTGACTTCAGTCCTATTGAGAACCTTTGGAGCTCAGGGATCCAAACAACAGCTCTGGGAGGCTATTCTGACATCCTGCAAAGACATTCAAGTAGAAAAGTAGAAACTTTCCAAAAAGGTCCATGGATGCAAGAATTGTAAAACTGCTATCAAATATGGGGTCCTATGTTAATATGTAACTTGACCTGTTAAGATGTTTTTGATTGAAATAGCTTTTGATTTCAGTGAAATTGATCTTCTAGTGCTGCAAATTCAACAAATGACCATTTTCAATTCTCTACAACCTATAAAATCTTTTGAAACTCTGTGTGCGTAATAATTTTCTAAAAAACATACTGTTTTAATTGGGAGGTTTGTTCAGTAGTATTTGAATTATACTCTATTGGTTGATGACTCGAAAATTATGCCAACTGTCATTTGAATTGACTATTTAGGAAAAACAGAGAAAAATATCATTTGCATAATAATTTGGAACCCGGTGTAGAGATATTAAGACCTTGTTTTCCAGGGAAATATCAACACATTCCTAAGCCAGTCAAGAGACACGAATCTTTCAGCATGTCTGGAGTCTGCCCCAGTTGGACATGACCAAACCACTTTAATTATGAAGGCATCCTAATCAGATGCCTGAACCACCATATCTATCATACAGAGGAACAGCGGCCCTCCTACATAACCAAGCCCAGACACAATAGCTAACTCCTCCCTTGACCACAACTGGATAGTATACAATTGTAGTATCAACATCACTGCAGAGACTACATGTCAACATTCATTGACCAAGATAGTTGAACTCTTCAACTTGAATAGGCTCCCCAACCAAGAAGATAGAATCCATCCTTTACTATGTGAAAATCATGGCCTCAGACTTGGAGGTGGTAAATCTCATTTCAGCCATTTCACAGTCAGCTAAAAAACCACCCCATGGATGCAAATCATCATTCAGTGAACCCTCTCCATAAATCACCTCCCAAATACAGTTGAATAGTTTGATTCCCAGAGTGTTCCCTGGAGCTGTTGTTGGGGGAAATTTATCTTTGGTAGGCCCAAGAAAAATTGATCATGGGTATGGAGTCAGTCTGAGGGCAAAAGACACTAAGAACAACAAGTCTAAGAGACTAACAGACTTGCGTCACCCTTAAGGTTCAATGCTACTTTATTTATACACGAAGTTATATTTGGTTTCCAGAAAAATGAAACACAAACGCCTATTTGAACCTGACAGACACATATTTGGTATGAATTACATAAAAAACAGTTCCTTCTAAGTTTAGTGGTGGTGGCAGGGACAAAGCTGTTTTAGGAACGATTTGTCCTGCATCTTGGAACTAGAACCTCCGTCCCAAGGGAAGAAGCTGAAATTCATCCCGTAGAAGATGAGAACCATTGTTAAAAATGGATAAAGCCATCTGTTGCAGCTGTTTAGAGTACAGGGAGGCTAAACAGGGCTGTGACTCACCTCTCAGACGACTGGAGCATCTCACTATCTGATTCGGTGAGTTTGTCTCTGTGACAGAGGTCTGACCAAACCATGCCACCAAACAAAAAGATAAAACAGACTCAATGAAAGAATGATAAAACAAAGTTAAAATTGTTCTGTCAATGTGAAAATAATCAAGTTTCCTAACGCAGTAAAGGTGCTGTTGGACCTTTTTGCAGACCGATTTCATCAAAGTTCAGTTTTTCATTGATTATGGTCCCAAGATATTTATATGATTGCACTCGCTCTATTTTGTGACCCTGGAGAAAGTCTTGAAGCCCGATATTATTGGCTTACTCAACGAGGCCCAGTAGCACTGAGAATGAGCCACACTGGTCCACTCTGCTATGGGTCACAGGAGTTGTAGAGGCTGGTGGTTTGAGGATCGAGCAGCAGTCAGTTGGGAGGATTGCCAGTCCGATCTCTGACTCTTCAAACTGACTTCAGGGATATTGAAGAGTAAAATGTTTGATGTAAATCTGATTCTATAAGCTGTGCCAGAAGTTTTAAATAAATGCATTTGCAGGGGTTGCAAAAAGCAAACACTGATTAATGGCAATTTAGCTTCTGAAAATGTATGTTTTCTTAAAAGAAAAACAGCTGCTCATTCATCAAATTGTCAGCTACCAGCAAATTCTTTGTTTAAAGCTACATTTATAATTTAAATTGCCACATGGAAACTAAACCGTTTACTAGAACTTCTCCTGTCTTTGCACTTTTTGTGTTTTTGTGCAAGCAAACCACTTTACAAGACAAAGGAATTAGAAGGAAAGGAATAGCCTTGCCTTTACCTTTTGTGCTCTTTTTTACCAATCAGTTTCAAAAAATATCACTGTAAAACCTTAAAAAGATCAAATTGAAGTGTTTTTCATTTCATTTTGTTTGCGGCATCGATTGGCTTCGCGTGTGGCCGTGACTTTAGTATCTGATTCAGCGTGTGTTCACGCCTTTGACAAAGAGCCTGTAACGTATCTGTGGTGTTTACATTCCAGACACCAGCAGGCATCAGCACCTTTTTAATAACAAGGCCCAGTGTGCCCATATCTTTGATGAATAGTCTCATCCATACCTTTATTAAAAGTCCCGGTGTGCGTGCTCGTCTTTGATTAAGGGCCTCATATTTGTACGTATCTGTTGGTTAAAAGGCCCAGCGTGTCCATACCTGTAAATAGTTGTTCACTGAATGTCTTCTCCTTTGTGAAGTGATCTACTGTATGTGCACTGTTCTTAAATATGTGGGTACAGTTTAGTGTAAAACACGTGTCTATTCTGTTTTTACCATGTTTTCTGCTTTGCGTGTTTCTTTCTGGTAAGCACCAATAACTGCAAGTGTGTTTAAAGCATAAATAAATATGTTCTGTAAAGATCAAAATTATCATTAATAAAATAAACAATAAAAGCAAAGGCAAAAAAAAAAAGAGGAAAATTATCATCCGCTTAATTTGAAAGATTTGTTTTCACCACTCAGCAGCTGTTGCTGCTGAAAGGTTCAGTAGCTCTAATGTCACATGTCGAGGATTGTTAACAGCATTTTTTTAATTCATCATTGTAGCAAAAGAGACTTTATTTATTTTATATTGAGTGCATACTGCTCACAAATTAACAAGATTAAAGTTCATGTTGATGAGATGGACGTGAGAAAGTCAGATTTGCCTTATTTATCAATAAAAGTCCGATTTTCAGTGAATCCCAGATTAATTTAATAAAAGAAGGCAAAGTAAGCAACTCTCCTTCAACGTATCTCCTCAAAAGGATGACCAAGGTGTAGTAAGCTGCCCCTGACTGCAGCGGGGAAACCTGGTTGATTGTTAACGACAAAAACAATCCTTTTCTTTGCACTCAGTAGGTGTTTAACGATATGAAAGGGTGTGATGTTAAATGACATGTGAAAAGCTTAAAATGACTTGACGAGTTGGGCAAAAAGTTTCAAACAGTTGCTAAGTTAGCAGTGTGGTTGTTATTATTATTAAATTTTTTTCTTTACTTTAAAACTAAACAGGAAACTCTGGCATTCTGCCTGCGCTGAGCCTGGCTGATGGGAACATTTGACACGGGGATGTGATAATCTAGAGATAAAAATGTGAGACAGGGCCATAAAATGCTTCTTTCCTGCTTCTTGATCCATTAAACACTGTGCTATAACAACATTAGTGTAATAACTCTAGAGCTGCTATTTCTAGCACGAGAGTCTGAAAACTTAGTTTTGGACTTTTACACATGTTTGATGTGTTAAAATAGACTTTAACAGTCACATTTCTCCCATTACAGCTATACATGATGGTCCCATAGTGCCGGAGAGAATAATGTTGGAAACTCTATCTGTTGTTTCATTATTAAGTAAAGTATAATTGCATTGTGCAGTCCTTTACTGTGTGTACCTGCAAATCTAAAGTTGTAGGGACAATGAGGACACCGCATCCAGTTCTGGCCTGTCGTTCACCCTGCCTGCTAGCCAGCCAGCTCTCCTCAGTGGCCCACTTCATATTTCTAAAGCCTCCAGTCTAATCAGACTAGCAGAGAAACAATGGTTTTAAACAGTATGAAAAGGCCACGCATGGTGTGTGTGTTTGTGTGTTTGTGTAAGCGTATTAAAGCAGTCAGTAATTACCACGGTGCGTTCACACCCACACACATGCAGGCACCAGTATTAAAATGGGACTTTTGTTTCATTGTATTGTTGTTGTATAATTTGCATTATAACCCACAGAGCTGGCCCACTTGATTCTAATCAGTGTGTGGCTTTGGATGGACTCCTTCTAGTCAACCACACTTTTGAAAGCTTAGTGGAATCAACAAAAGAGTCAAAAGTTAACCTGAATATTAGGAAACCAGTGAAAAAAATCAGATTATGAAAATGTTATTGGAGCATAATTGCATGATATTTTATGAGGACTATTAGCATTTCTAATGCTACAACGAACAGTGTAAGATAAGTTTAAGATCTCATTAAAATCCCAATGTTCTGACCTGTCCTACAACATGATCGAGCTGGACATGTGCAAGCTGTTGGATTTCTCTTTAAAACTAATCAAAACTATTCGTATTGTTTTGCTGCTGGTTCATGCAGAGTTTGCTGCTAAATCACACACCCAGTCAGCGACAGCAATGAGCACAAGTTCAGACTTTAATGTAGGAATGATGGTGCACTTAAAGACACATTTAGTTAAATAGCTAATCCCATAATATCTGCATGACATTATCAGCCGCGACAGTGACGGCTTTATTGCCCGTTCTAACCACACACCTTTTCTCATTTATGGCACGAAGAGTTTTTAGAGAAGAATGAAAGAAGATCTTAAATCATAGTCATTACTTTTCTCTCACTTTTTTAACATCAGACGTTTCCCTGTATAACATACAGTTGACAGTTTAATGTGCTTATTTTGATCATCTGAAATACTGTGCACTCATTACTTAACCTTTTCACAATACCATCAGGGACTATAGGTTCTGACTGTGTCACTATGGAATATTTACATCTCTCCAGCAAAAAGAAGTAGAAGAGGCCTGAATAAGTCTAGGATTAAGACACACCGGTGCTGGACAGCCCCTCAGACTGCTTGGAACAGCTGCAACATGCTACCCTGTTTACTTTAAGCTTAAAACTTTTCAAGTCTTTTCTAGTCTGTGTTGTATTCAGGCATCACCCATCCTTTAAGTAAATGGAAAATTTCCAGAGGTGAAAAAGTGGCTGACATGAACTATTTGCACTTTGTTTCTGCTAATGAGAAAAGGAAACATTTCCTGTTACTCCCCTCGAGTCGTAATAAAGCTCAACTTGTTCCTTGTGTTTTAACTGACATTTATTTCGGACAGGAGGATTCTTCGACATGCCTTAACATGTAATGATGTCCAACCACAGCCGATACAATGCCGTCAGAACTAATTAATAAAGCCCCTAAGCATTATATATGGCGAAACATTCCAACAAAACAATCAATAAAATACACATTACACCTCACACTGCGGTAATTGCACTAGAATATCACGCAACACTAGCATAATTACATACAACGAAAATAAACAAAAGAAAACATTTACCTCATTGGCCTCACTCAAAGGGAATAAAACTTTAATCCTTACATCGTGGGGAGGTCCAAAAAAGGCACTCTTTTATTTATCTTACTATTTACTATCTTACTGTGGACGTGCAAACCTCGTGGCTCGTCTCAATTAGCTTGCTGAGTGTGCCAGCCAAAAATACCCTCTTAGCAACAACAGACGGAACTATAGAAAAGGTTCCTATCTAATTGCACAATTAGTAAAAATAACACATTTAAACATATAAATCCAATGAACAAAACATGAATTACTATTGATTTATTTCTTAATATTTCAACTACTAATTGTTTCAACCTTACATATCTAATAAAATGAACTTAAATGCGAGAGTTGCCTATGACGGCAGCTACATTTCCCAACCTGATCCTCTCAACATTTCTCTGACTTCTTGTGTAAAAACAGCTTCAAAAACTACAAGGATACCAGAAAGAATTGGTCTTGTTCCTCGGGTTAACTTCACTTTACTTTAAAGGCGCAAAATGTAGACAGACCTGTTTGTGCTGTTAATGACCGACTGGCTTCACATTCAACGAATTCAATGTGAACCATTAAGAAGTTTGGAAAGCCAAAAGCCGGCACGCTCTGTGCACATTTAGCCAGTGTTACAAGCAGCCAATGCAAAACTAAAGGCCAAATCATGCAGGCATACAAAACTGTGACTCCACAAAGTGTTTCAGTGATCGTGCAGGCACACACTCCTCATTAGCACCCTCTCTCTCTTGACTGCACATAGCAATTACAGCTCTGTATTGAACACAATGGAGCTGGCAAGATGATGAATGGACAATAATGGAGTTTATAGGATGTGTGTATGTGTGAGAAAGGCTTCCATCTATTCCAGGTGTGCTTTGATTCAAGTCCCTGTGGTATATGATTACATGCCTTTGTAAAACTCAATCAGACCTTTATGATGGCAGTAAACAGCACACCTATGAAAACACACACATTGTCAAGCAGAACCTCACTCAGGTTTAATGAGTCTTTTCAGTAGGCTGTAATCAACACAGCCTCTGGGGATTTCAGCTCTGCTATTAGGGAAATTATGGATTCTTTTTCTCTTATATTATTCCCTCACTTATTTTTCATTTTGCATCAGATAGTTTTTTGCTATCTCCACGTTTGGGGAAATTAAATGTTCCCTTGCTCGTGGTAAAACAATTTAAATTAAATATGTTTTTGTGGCTATGAACAAGTTGCATAAAGACCCAAAACCAATGTGAGGGGTGATTTCACTCGGCCAGATTCTCAGCAATGCTGCCTCACAAAAGAGTTCATCTGCGAGCAGCTTGTATGTTCTTCCAATGGGTGTTCAGGTTTTCCTGGTGAGCTCCAGTTTCTACTGTCATTGACACCTCATTACCCAGAATACCTGCATCATGTTTTCATGACCAGACTCTGTTTTAGTACCACTGGGAATCAGTGAAGATACTTTTATGACCTTTTATACAGCAGAAAGAAAAAGAACTAAGGCTGGATTGCATTTAAAAAAGAAACATTGTTGCACATAATCTACGTGTATCCTTCATTTGCAGTTTTTAAAAAATATAATTAATGAGGATGAGTAATCAGAAAACAGACTGGTTTCAAGTGCAAAAGCATTTACAGCTCACATAAGCACCAGTACAAACTTTATATTTTTTTTTTCAGTCGGAAAAATGTTTACTCAAGCATCTGTAAATGAATCTTTATTGAGACAATGAAAATTTGTCAGATTTTATTTTGAGGACAGACCTGTAAAATTGTTTAAGGGATTCTACTTTGAGCCAGACTTCACCCGTTGCCTACTGGTGGTGGTCAGAGGGCCCGGTGGCGCCAGTGTCCGGCAGCCTCGCCTCTGTCAGTGCGCCCCAGGGTGGCTGTGGCTAGAATGTAGCTTGCCATCACCAGTGTGTGAATGTGTGTGTGAATGGGTGGATGACTGGATATGTAAAGCGCTTTGGGGTCCTTAGGGACTAGTAAAGCGCTATATAAATACAGGCCATTTAATCAAAAACGAATCCAAAAACATGCCGTCATCCTCTCAATTGTTAGAGAAAGACAGTAAGAAAGACGGAGAGGGACACGCTCTGGCTTCTGGCATTAGGAGGGTTTGGGCAGCTTGAATTGCAATGACTCGTGACAAACAATTCAAGCTTCAGAAGATTTTCCACCTCTAAAGAGACTTTTGCAGAAAAGAACTGCTGTTCTGTGTCTGTTTGAGGAGTGAGGGTTAAAGTTACAGACATCGTCTTGACGTCTCCCCAACCCCACTGTTGCAAACTTTTTGGAATAGCATTTTTCAACAATATGCACTCGGTGGAGAAAAGCTCAGAGCTGAGGAAGAACCCCAGACAGTATAAAAGGTGGACGTAGACACCGTGACATCGCCGCCCTGTTATGCAGACTCAAGCTGGGCGTTTTTGTTGTTGACATATTCGTGCTTTAAAACCAGATGTGACTAGTTTGGAGTGGCTCTGACTGTGAAACTGCACACTGAATCTGAATTATCCTCCTTTCTCACTCTCAGAATAACCAAAATGAATTTTAAAAAATAAAATGTCCTCAGAATGACTGAGCCCATTAATTTATCAAGAAAGTGGTTACTGAGTTCAGGCCTGAAGGCTACATTCTCATGGATATCTATGGGACCAGAGGCCTTTTTGCAGCCGTGAGCATTGTCCTGAGGTGGCTGTTAAGAAGAATGCAGATTTAGGACACTTTCATGTTGGTTTCACTTTTCAGACCTGGAAGCTACGCCCATCTTTTATACTGTTGATCAGGAGAGCCACACATACTTTGGACACCATACCATAAGTCAGTATGGTTTAGAATTTGCAAAGATGATCTGATTAAAATGCTAATCTTTATGACGGCAGTGACCTCACACATGCATCTGTGGCACAACAAACATCAGCTGAAACAGAGTCCTTTGTAAGTTAATTTAACCTTCACAAATTTTACCTGCATCAGCACTATCGCTCAACCTGGGAAATACAAGCACTGCATTGTCCCAGAGTACTTAACTCCGAGAGGTCAGTGAGGTCAGCAAGCCCTCATTAAGCATAACAAGAGTCTTAAAGATGAGTCAGCTCATGGCTCTTTTAAAGGATAGAGGTGTGGTTACGAGAGCTTTGACATGGAAGGGGTCAAATTAAGTGTCTGTGCATGTACTGCCAAGCTGGAGTTGATGAAAAAAAAGCCATCACCTTTCAGTCGATATTGGGAGATTATTTCATTAGTCAACAAGGCACACAGTCATCTGTTTATTAGAGATGGTCGCACCTGAACTGTGAACATGAAACCTGAGAATAAGCTCAAAGATTCCCTTTGTGCTACATCGTTAAGGAAAGGAAACTAGCCAACCTCCAAAAGACACGTTAGATCGACTGTGACCTGACAATCAAAGGTGAAGATGGTTATTCAGGACATGTCTTAAATTAGGCAACACTTCCTGGGTGGTCAGAAGCTTCAAAGGGTATGCAGCATCATCACTCTTCTTCATCTTCCTCCCCCTCCTCCTCCCCCCTTTTATATCACATCACAGTGGATAATCTTCCTCTGTCTCTCTGTCGAGCCTTGCCGTTCTATCTTTGTCTCCAAACTGCTCAACCTGAGATGTCCATCATGATCATTCTCAATCAAAATCTTAAAATCTCCAGTTTCCAATCATTCATCACAGCAGGTCTTGTTGCCACCTTGTAAACCTTCCCGTTGACTCTTGCAGCTATCCTTCTGCTATCCACATTTCTCCACCCTCTCCACCCTGATTACACTTCTTCACCTCTCTTGTGCACTGCCTTTTGCTGTCGATGGATGACTCACTCATTCAAACTCATCAAGCTTCATCACTTTGTTGTTACTCCTGTTCCCCTCTCATTCAGAGACATTGAGAGTGCTCTAATCTTGCTTCTACTGACTATCATTCTTCTTTTTTCCACAGCAACCCTCCACCTGCTCTCTACTTTCAACACAAATCATAATGTCATCTGTAACCATGAGTCCATGGAGACTCGCCTTTGCGTTCTTCATGCTCTTCATAACTGCCCTTACTACTTCTTTACTAATGATCTTGCATGTGCTGATTTACCAGCTGCCCTCTATTTGTACCCACTCACCTTCTCAGCGCACTATCTTCACTGGTCAGTACATTTCCTTCTCTATCCTTAATCTCCTTTACCTGCTGCACATCCTTTCCAGTTTGATGTTTCTCCCAGTCAATCGATACGAGTCCTATTCTCCCTACTTAGTGTTCAGCCTCACGTATAACTTATTATAAGCCTTTTCTTATGCCTTTGCCACCTCTCTTGTTGCTATTCTCTAGCCTCCAAGTGACAGACTCGTCATCTCCCTCACTATAACACTTTTTTTATACTTTGCTAATCTCTTCCTGTAATTACTTTCCTATATTTCCTCCACCACCAGTCTCCTTGTACTCTTTTCTGCACTTTCCCAGTCATCTATTAACTCCTCCCTGAACTCTGCACAGCATTCTTCGTGCTTTAGCTTCCACCATTGAATCCTTGCTTTTAGGTTCACCTGCT